>NW_024340701.1:12140034-12412777 GCF_902729225.1 Pteropus medius | reverse complement strand
TAAGAAACAAAAAGAACAAACTAATCAAAAACAGATGAATATAGAAGACAATCTAGGGAGATACCAGAGGGGAAAGAAGTTGGGGGGCTGGAGAATGGGGTGAAGAGTGAAAGAAGTACAAATTAGTAGTTGATAGATTGTCACAGGGATGGGGAGCACGGCATAGGGAATGCAGTTAGCATTAATATAATGGCTGGGGGATCATTTTATAAACTAAATGTCTAACCAATGTACTATATACTTGAAACTAATAATAAAATTAAATTTAAATAAAAAGATGCTACTGTCATCGGCATTTTGTCTGCACATTCATTTGGACCACCTCTCCCCTGAGTCATTGTTCTCTTTCTTCCTCATTTGGGCTCCAGATCTCACAACTATTCCTCACCTAGCCCTTGGGAATAAACTGGCTTGGCAGACTGCCCTATCCTTGACCTTAGTATCTCTTCCAGGACATCATTCCGGCATTTGTCTTCCAGCTTCTCATGCCTCCACCACAGTGATGAAGGACTCTACTTTTATACTCGCCCCCGCCCCCCTCCCCCCGCTTAGGATGTTCCTTTTATTTACTTTTACCCTTAAAAATAGGAGACCAAATGAAAGATGGGATGGGAGCACTGATGACAAGATTGGCAGCAATAGTTAGGTTAAAATAAAGAAGAATAGAGGCAAAAAGTAAGCTAGGAAGCTGATAGATGTAATTAAAACTTTGAGAGTGGAAGAGGTAAAGATGTATGGGAAATCCAAGAGATTCCTTTTAAAGGGGGATGGATAATAATAGAAATAATATTTTAGTATAAAGATACATTATAGCCTACAGAGTACCTAATTCCTTTTAACCTCAATCACATGGTTACATAAATGTCCTTGCCTACCTAAAGGACAGCAGCAGTGACAAGTAGGTTGTTTTTAGGGTTGGAAGGGCTTTTGCTTTTCCACAATTTCCACCAGCTGTCCACATCAATTCTTTGAACAGTTGATGATTTCATATTCTTATGGAAAGAGCTTTGAAAAAGCAGTTTCATGACAAGTCTGCTATTTCACCCTTTCCACCATATTGAGTCCCCTAAGCAATTCCTATATAAAAATTCTAGATTCTCTACTGAAAGTAATTTATGGCTATTAATTAGCTAAAAACCATTAGCTAATGGTTCTAAACAATCGGTAGTCTTATGTTGCACTCTCATGTAAGTCTCAATCACATGTGCCTTCTTTACTTCACCTGTAAAAATAAGCCTGGCAGTGTCCACTTCCCCAGAGGTGGCTCTTTGATGAAGAATAATGAAACTGTTGCTACAGGCTGATACTGAGAAATTATTGGCTCAGCCTAGGCAGCAGCCTGTTTTTAACTAAAAATCAGGGAGAGAATGTATCTAAAGTGTGATATTGTGAAGAGTATGCATTTATGCACACCCAGTTTGAGTCCTGGCTTCACTATTTACTCTCTCTGTGACTATTGGTAATTTGCCTAACTTCTTTGTGCTTTGGTTTGTTCATCTATAAAAATGAGGATAATAGTATGTCCCTCATAGTGTTTTTTAAAAGATTAAATAATTAATACTATCTGATCTGGCATGTATGGCCTTTAGTGGCTTATTGTTGGTAATGGTGTTTTTAAGTATATTTCCTGAAGGATATTCTTTCTCATTCCTGTTCTACAGAGACTTCTCCCAGACACAGCAGGAGGTTATAGCCATAGATTGCCATGGTTCTTTTTTATTACATTTTATTTGATTTATTAAATTTATTGGGGTGACATCGGTTAATAAAATTATGTAGGCTTCAAGTGTACAATTCAATAATTTGTCATTTGTATATCTCATTGTGTGTTCACCCAAAGTTAAATTTCCTTCTGCAATTTGTTCTTAATACCAGCTGCACTTTAGAATTGCTTGGGGAGATTTTCAAACATACTAATGTCAGGCCACATCCCAGGACAATTCAGTCAGAATCTCTGGAGGTAGAATCCAAGCTTACCAGGTAATTCCAATATGCAGCTTGGCGTGAGAATCACTAGGTTAGGGGAATCGTGGGTATGAAGTTGGATGGTGTGATGGCCCTAGCGTTATTTTAATATGACCCAAACTCTCTGATAGCATCTATCCGATGTAAGCTGCTATTATTATTAGTTATTATCATTGGTACATGGACTGTCATTCTTGAAAATGAGAATTATGATTAAAGTATAGTATGAGAAACAATACATTTTAAAACACCAAGTTAAGTTTTCATACAAATGCAAAAGGTTGTGGGGAGAATGAAATAATAAGGAAAGGTTTAAAGGGGTAACATGTTATCTCATTCTCCATTTACAGTAATAAAGTTTTTTTTTTTTAACCACTTCCTTACCAACTCAATCACCTTGAAAACAAAGTCAATATTGTATTGATTTCCTGTAGATTTTATAAGCTCCCAGAAGTTTCCTGGTAAGTCCTTGTACTAAAAAGAGCAGGTGATATCAAGGCCAAATACATGTTCCTGATATAAATAGCAGGAAGTCTATGAAGTGTTTGTTGTAAAAAGAGTAGGACCGAAGCATATGCTTGAATACATATAAGCACAATATGTTTTCCAGCACTACATAACACCTGTGTAGAACAGCTAAGCCATATGTTTCAAAAATTATACTTTAAAAATTACAATGTAGATGTTAAGGAAAATGCACATTTGTACAAAAAAATAAACACATGTTTGCTATCAACATAATTTAACTTTATGGTTTCTTCAAATCCTTTTTAATTGTAACAAGTTTTTATCTTCTAGTATATGCCAAAACTTCTAAAACATTGGAGTTTAATAAACTAAAAATCTTAGAAGCATATTATCGAAAAGATATTAAAATTTCTATACAATGTTGGAACTTAAATCAGCTCCATTTTAATGCAACATGAAATTTAGTATCAGTAACTCCATGTGTCACAAAATAGCTAGTGTTTAGATATATTTTCCTTTGGTATTTGCTTGGTCTCAAAAAAAAAAAATGCTTTTTACTCTTTTTTAGCCGAAGACCTGACAATATGTTAAGGTTGTGTGTGTTGTATGTATGCATGGGTGGTTTGGGTTAGAATGGGTATGGGGAGGGGAGGGGAGAATGGGCTGTCAGGCTGCTGTGGAATATATAATAGAGAGGCAGAAGACATCAAAGTTAGAATAAATGGAAATGCTAAATTTAAAAATATCACAAGGAAATACAGGATTGTATTATTAGTTAGGATTTGACACTTGCTATCCCACTGGTTTGATCTATGGTACTTCTAGAGCTCCAATTTAATTTAACTGAAAGACTTCTTGCAATATACTTCTAAACAGAGGTCTTCTTTGAGCTTTTTTTAATGTCTAGTTTAGACACTGATAATTAGTAACATTCATTCGTAAGACAATATTTCACACAGTAGTGAATACAGTAAATTGATATAGTCATGTATAGCATGCTGTTTCTATAATTAGGTAAAACAACCAAATTTCATTTAGTGGTCATTAATTTGCTGAATAAACCTCCTATTCACAGATAACATGAAAGAAACATTCATATAACTCAGATCAAAACATTATAAACTTTTGGTTAGTTAGAGTCTAAATTACTGTGGTGGTTCTATATGACTGCAATAAAATGCTCTGTACGAAAACTTCTCTGATAGGTTAAGTCTGGGAGATGCTTTACAACTCATCTCTCTAGGAGAGTCACAATGCGCCCAGCACATTAAGACAATTCTAAGATAATAATCACAAAGCCTGTTTAACTCAGTGTTACCCAAACTTAGTTGACTATCGCTCTTTTTTTTCCCAAGTAAAACCTATTATTATTCTAGTAAACCCTGTTAGATGTCTATACAACAGGTCTTTCCTCCTGTCCCTTTCTAACAAAACCATGATTTCACTGGAACAGCAATATGCCCAGTCCTAGTGCAAACATGAGTTCTCTAAGCCAGTCTTTACAATCCATCATGGCACGCAGAGTCTGGCCAATGAGACATAAGGAGAAGTCTGCTGGGAGACTCTTCCTTGATAAAAAATATTGGCAGAGAGAGAAAGTCCTATTATGCTTTGAATGGTGTTATGTGAAAAATAAGATGCTTCTAAAGGTGGCAGCACCTTGTAGCCAGGAAGTAACAAACCTGTAGTCAAAAGCCAGCTGGCTGAGGCCTAGGGAATAGAAAATTAAAAAGGGCTTGGATCTTTGATGGAACTGTTGAATCCACAAGTCAACTTGATGACTGCTTGTCTCTGTATTTCTTAATAAGGAAATAAATATCATATAAGCTACTATCAAATGGGTTATTATTACTTGCAGCTAAAACCAACTGATAAACAATCTCTTAGAAAGCTCTGTAATAGAGTAAGAGAGTTCGCTGACTTCTGTGAGATGAAATGCTTAACCCACGCTAGTGGAGAAAGGAAGCACTGTGGGTTGTTCAGGGCTGGGATGAAGGAGATTAATTAATTTAGGTACAAGTCTTACCCCAAACAAGACTGAGCCTGCTATTGTGATTATGGCAAACTTAGCCTCATATCAGTTATTATGAGGATTATCAGTAAGGATTGGGAAGATTAGGCCGAGTAAGGAACAACCTTAAAATCTCAGTGTTTTTGCACAATAGAGGTTTATATCTCACTCAGCCTACATGTTCATTGTGGGTTGGTTGGGGGCTCTGCTCTGAATCATCTTCATTCTGGAACACCGGCTGAGGGAGAATCCTCATCTGGAACATTGCTGATTGTCGTGTAGGAGAAAAGAAAGTTTTGGAGATTCTCACACTGACGATCAAAGACTTGGTCTAGAAACAATCATTTCTCACGGCTCATTAAACAGAACTAGTCATAAGAGCCCACTCAACCACAAGGGGCCCAGGAACAGAAAGTACTCGAAGAACACCTTCAATGGCTATCACTATCAGTGTAGTTAGCATAGCGATGGAAGTTTCTAGCCAGAAAGTATGCTTGAGTGCCTTAGATTCTCTCTTGGGGGTATGTTTCGGCAAAAGCAAGGTTTAGGTTGGTGACTGGAAAATTACAGAGAACTGGATTTGGCTCTAGTAGAGGGAGCTCGTAAGCACTAGATAAGGGATTAGGTTCCATCCAGGTAGCCTAAAATTCAGGACAGGACTCTGGCCGTAGGAGGGAAACTGAAGGGCAAATCAGACACCTCCAGCTGCTGTTTGCTGAGTGCAGGTAGGTAAGCCTCCCATATGGTTTAACTTGAGATAGGGTTTTCTGGGGCCAGGTGGGATGAGAGAGATGATTTACAAATCAGAGTTGCAGGAAGGAGAATTTAACCAACTATGGTTGAAGGAGAGCTAAGGTTCTACCTAGGGAGAGTCTCAAAAGCCAAATTTGAAGTAAGTTGTGAGGCCATAAATAAGAGAATGAGTAAACAAAGCCTGAGATCAGGAGAAATACAGGTGGCATGAAATGTAAGGCACAGACTTTAATAAAAGGCTTAGGAATAATGCAGTGAACCATGTGAGAGGACTCAACATTTCTTTGTGCCCATCATAAGGATAATTGCACAATTCCAAGGGTCATGCCAGATTGGACAAATATGTTGTATTTTAGGGAAGAAGCCTGTGATTTAGTGAGTTCCTGGTGCCTAGGGGCTAATGACAGAAAGATGAATTCTAGATTCACTGGCTGGGGAAGAATTGGGCCTGGTCTAAACTGGTTATATATGGCCTGCCTCAGCCTGGTTTACCCCAGGGATGGAACAGAGTCGAATCTTCAGGCGAAAGACCTTTAGTACCTACAGTTTAGCAGAACTGTACATGTTTCAGCTTTCATCATTTCCAGATGAGTCTTTCCTGACAGACTTGTTACTGGCATCCTCGGACCCCTTGTAGCACCTACCAACAGAGTGCAGATAGATAAACCTTTTGCATAGGTTATTATCATATTGGGCACCTAGCTGGAGATTTCTATGGTTGTTAAATCTCTTTCTACATATGTCCCCTCTCTCCTCAACTAGATGTTGGCCCTATTATATATCAACAGGAACTATTCCAGCACTTTTGACATATTAAGAGCCCAATGATGGTTGGTTGTCATTGACAACCAACACAGAAGTTTTACCTATGGAAACTGGATATGAAGTTGTCCAACTTGACTGGAAGCAATGCTTCTAGAAATTCTGTAATGTAAAAATGGATTAGTTTAGGAGAAAAACCAATTACCTGTTACACTTCTATTTTATATCAGGCACTGTGCCAGGCACTTTGAAACATCCCATTTATTTCTCACATTGGCCATGAGGCCGATTTTCTTTTCACTCACTTTCTAGATAAGGAACAGACACTCATAGGCTAACTAGCTTACATGAGTTCATAACTGTGTTGATTAGTAAGCAGTGAAGCTGTGAGCTGAAGGCAGGGCCTATTGACTCCATTGCTCAAGGCTTTCTCACTTTATCTCTCTGCTTGCCAATAGAAATAACACAATATTCTGATCAACCAGTGAGCATCAGAAGGAGCCTCTTAGATATTTACGTATCTGCTAGAGAGGGGTACCATGGAGGAGAGAGCAATTAGCAAACTAATGAGTCATCCTCTGTTACATAAATAAGCTAATTGAATTTATTTAGCAAGAAGCAACAGAGTGGTCCTGCCTCCGTGTTGTGTTCCAGTTACACTATCGTGGGCCATTTACTTAAACTCTTGGATCCATGGTTTTCGTGCTTGTAAAATGCGATCCCAACCCTTGTCAGGCCTACTTCACCAATTTATTATCAGGAACAGCTGAGATAATGCATGTACAATCACTATGGAAATTGTAAAGAAGTTTTCAAATGGATGACATCATTACTGACTTTGCCTAAATACCAGAGATTAATAAATAAAACATTTTCCATTTCATATGTATTAAAATTATACATCAGGGAGCCAAGCTTACCATAGATTTTAATAAGAAAACTTTTAATCAAGACTTCAGGCATGACTTAAGCAAATGAAAATTAGGTCTTTAGAAGCATTTATTCTAATATGTGATTTTAAATGATTTTCAGTGTGGATGGATGGAAACTGATCATAAGATTAATTGGTGAATTAATGATAAATTGAGAAACCTGAATTTATTAGCAAGTAATCTTTTTTTTTATTTAAGTTACTTTTATTTTACAGACTTTATATAATTATCAAATATTCATAAGTACTGCAAAAACATCCTTTTTAAAAATATACTTTTTCTTTTTAGGTTCTCCCTCTAGAAATTGGAAAAGGAAAGCTTTTTATACTCAAGACCCCCTCTTATTACTGCCAATAGATGTTAAGCGCATTTATGGAGACACTAGATAGTACAAAGATTCTTCTGTAGTTCATCAGAAGGCCCATCTTAAGTTTAATTACATTATGCAGCTCTGCTCAGTCATTAGTTTCTTGTTTAGTGACAATGTCCTTCATTAAATCCTTTGATGGTAATTATTAGTAACTATGCTCTTAGATTCTGAAAGCATGTGTCCTGCAGGCCAGTGAACAATGGGCATTTCTGGACTACAACCCAGTTGGTTTCCCATAAGAGATCATAAAAGAAATGGTCTGTAATAACACTGAAAACTCACAAAACGTTTCTGAGCTTGAGCTATAACCCCAAATAAGGTGTGTGATTATGCATTTGTGTATGTACGTGTGTGCGTGTGCAATAAAAAAACTAAAAGCAAGTCATTAGGTATAAAGCATAATTTTTTAACCCTTAATGGTCATGTCATATTTTAAAGTTTTATATGTTGCTTAAATTAAGGCACATTAACACGTATGACAGACTGACTTGAAAAGTGAGGTATTTTTGAGATATTTTTAGTTCTACCAGTCTTCTATGTGCAGAAAATGTCTTGTGTTTGTATATATTTTTTTTGAGCACCCACAGATGCCAGGAACTGTTGAGGTACAGAGAACACAGGCCCTAAGACGGTCAGTGCCCTGCAAGAGCTCACAGGCCAGGGACGGGGAATAAATAAGTAAACGGAAGAGACTTGGTTATGTTCAGGCCTGTCAGAGAGGACTGCGTTAACATTAAGACCTTAATGTTCCTGCTTGTTACCCTTACCTGCCAATTTGCCACCTCCTCAAAGCTGGATGTGTCCAGGGATGTCCCACAGAGCTTTTACTCCTCTTCTTGGAAGTTATACTCCTTTGCCCTTCACTCTTTAATGCAATTGGCAAGAACATAGACTGTGCTCTGCACATAAAGACCAACCTCCCAGTCTGAATCTTCCCACAGGAGGGAATCCCTTCTAGGGGACTCATTTGGAGTCCAGCAAACTCTGACATTGGGTCCTGTAGTTTACGGCAGCTCTGCAACATGTCATTCTGTCATCCTTGTCTTTTCTTCCCCAATTCCCTCTCTCATCTTTTGTTCTCTTTGGCTCTTCTGAAAGCCACATTTACGTTCTTCACACTTGGGAAGCATTTTTCGTCAAAACTAAAAACTGTAAGGTGTTCCTTGGCAAAATGCTTTGCTAAGCAAAGCTGGCTTCAACTTGAAAGAAAAGTAGGCAACAAAACAAAACAGAAATCCTACAAACCACTCTGGACACACTGTAATTCTTATTCATAAAAGCTAAATATATTTATACTTTACATGTGTGCATTACATAAAGTTTCCCAGTGCAAGAAGGTGAGCACTGGAGTCAGTAAAATTTTTATCGAGCTACACATGGTTATAAAAATCCATAGAGACATTTACATTTTCCTAAAGTACTGGCTTTATAGTAGGAACCAGAATTACTTTCTTAGGCATTAACCCTCTAGCCAGGTGGTACAAAGAGAACACTGTAAAAAAAAATTTTGTGTAGTGCCTATTATCTGCAAGGCATTGTGCTAGGGCTTTTACCTACAGTTCTTTCCATGAATCTTTACCACCAACCATAGGAGGAAGATAGCAGGATATCCCATTGACATAGGGGGAGACTGAGGCCTAGAGGTTTAGTATCTTGCACGAGGTCTTTCAGTTCTTCTTCCAGGCTGCTTCTGACTGTTGAGATGCCAGAAGATTTCCAGAGTTCCCATGTTCTTTGCCTCATTTGTACCTGTTTTCCTTTTTCTCTTAAGCGGAGGGAACCCTAAGTGAGGTTTGGTTTGGATATGAGTTGCCTGAGAGAATGACCAGCATCCAGGGCTGATCATCCACAGCATGAGCACTGTAATTAAAGAGTGGTTGGTGGAACACATTCCTCTCTGTTAAAAAGGGGCAACTCCCAAAGCTTTGAACCCAGACAGATCTGGATTGGAATCCTATCTCTACTATCACCTGAGAGACTCTGGGAAGGTTGTTTATATTTTCTGTGTCTCAGCTTTCCCAACTGGAACATGTAGGTTAACGCTGCCTCTCAGTGCTGTAGTGGGGGCTGGAGAGAAAGAACATACTGGAAGGACTTGGAAAATGGTTGGTAATTATTCATTCTCATACCTCTGTGTACTCAGCCTTGCACAACTACCACATTCACCACTGCTTTGTATGAGCAGGCCCAGGCCTGCCTCAGGTTCTGAGTCAGTGCTGATCAGCCTTAGCGCCTTAAGCCTGTCTGACCATCCTGACATCTTGCCTAGCTCACACTTTACCTGACTTCTCCTTTGAGGTGCCCAATCCTTCTTATCCCCAGACCAAGCTCTGGCTGGGGTGCAGGTGAACAAATTAGGCTTCCTCCTGCTGCTACATCTAATGGATTAGACACCACACCCACCTTCACCCTAGACCATGCCCAGCCCAAGATCTCTGTTATTCTTTATATATTGTTCAATACTATTGTAGAGGTGGCCTTTGTAACTGGGTGTGGTCATCCTACTCAGTAATTTTTATTGTAATTATTCTGAGCATCTTCTAAGTATCAGGCCATGCAAAAAGATAAGCATGGTCCAGACAACTGAGCTAAGTGCTTAAAAATACTATCTCATTTATTCCTCATTAGACTTCTATAAAGTAGGTACTATTAATAATCTACATTTTCAAAATGAGGAAACCGAGGTTTAGGAAGATTAAGAACCTTTGTCTAAGTCACATAACTAGGAAGAGGTAAAGCCAGGACTCACAGCCTTTACACCATATTGCTTTTTTTCCCATCTGTCAACCCTTCACTGCTCACTGCTTCCTCTTTTTCTGACTGCTTGATGTGTTCCATGGCAGCAGGTGCCTCCTTTTAGATGTGCTGTGATCGATTTGCTTGTCTCCATTTCTCATTAGACTGGGAGCTCCCTGAGGGCAGAGACCATGTTTTATTTATCCCTGTACCCCAGTGCTCAGCACAATACCTGGCACAGAATAAGTATTCCAAAAGATGTTTGTTGACTGGGATGTATTGGCTTTTTCTTTTCTACCTGCTGACTTATATTGCTAAAGTCCCATATATCCTCTACCCAAACTCATCTGAGCAACGACAGACTTAGAATCAACATTAGCAGTTACTCTTGGGTCTGAAATGGTGAGTGTGTATATGTACATATGTGTCTGTCTGTGTGTGTTTATGTGTACGTTATGGTAAAAGCTAAAGCAACTCTTTTTTTCAAACACCTGTCTATATTAAAAGCTTTTAGCCATCATGTTTCATTAGTTTCCTTTAATCTGGAAACTTTACATAGCCTTGCATTTTCTTTATAACATAGACATTTTTGAAGAATATATAATTCATTAAAAAAAATAGAATGCTGCCCATTTTGAGTTTGTCTGATGTTTCTTTAGCTTAGATTCAGGTTATATATCTCCAGCCAGAATGATGCTGTGTCCTTCTCAGGCTATCACATCTGGAGGCACATGATGTCCATCTGCCCACCTGAAGTTAATTTCGATCACCCAAGAAGGTGTTGTCCTATTTCTTCCCTGTATAGTTAACATTCTTTTTCCTCTTGTAACTAAGAAACATTTTAAGAACATGCATGCATACATCCTATTACTCATCAAAATTCTCTCTTGGATCCATTGATGATTCCTGCCTGTACCTATCTTTAATATGATGACTGCAAGATGACAATTTTGCAATTAAATGCAATATCTGATTCTAGACTGTATCCTGTACAGGAAGAAGAAAAAAAACACCATAAAGGATGTTATTGAGTTACTGACAAAACTGGAATATGAACGGCAGCTTAAATAAAAGTGCTATATAAAAGTTAAGTCTACTGAAATTTACCCTCAAAGGACTCATAAAAATTTGTGTGTATATACTTACATACACATGGAGAATGTACAAATATAATAAAGCAAATGAGGTAAATGCTAAAAGGTAAAAGTTAGATACTTGAGTGTTCCTTGTATAATTCCTATTCTTGTATCTTTTCTGTAAGTTTGAAAGTATTTTCAAATGAAAAGCTAACAACAAGCTTTTAGTCCCTATAGAATAAACATTAGATGTCCTACCTAAATCACTATAAGCCTTTCATTTAATGGATGACCTTGAATCAATTAACAAATATAAGTTTCTCCCGGGCTGAATGATCCCCAAGGTCGGAGATCCCATGTGAGATGTCTGTCTCCATGATAGGGCCTGTGGAAACTGCCACCTGATGGCTTTTAGCCATCATGTTTTGTTATTTTGAAATGGTAGTATTTTGAAATGGAGGCCTCTAGTTCTGGTTACACATGTCTTTGTTTCTTTATTAAAAGACAATACAGAAATGATAAAATGATACCTAAAGGGTCTTGAATATAAGATGAAATGACAGAGTCCCTGATGCAATAACTCAGAACCTTCTGGCATTGGACCTGTAAGCTTTGTCAGTCCCCTTTCATGATTGCTGCATACTCCTTCTGGTGTTCAACCAGCTTCAGGAATACTTGATATTTCTTGTCATAATATCTGTGGGAGACAAATGAATACACTGAATGATCGCAGACAAACTGTTATGCAGCTTCTCCTTACATTTAGAATGGCAATATATCTGTTATGGTTTTGCACATACACTCCCATTTTTTGAATCCTTATAGCGTCCTGAGCAATGGATATTATTATTTCTATTACCTCTAACTTACATGGGGTGTTATCTTCATTTTAGAAGCAAAGACATTTGCTTGGAGAGGCATATCTAAAATAGGGTAGCTAAAAATTGGCAGGGCTAAAATTCAAACTCAGGTCTGTCTGAACTCAAAGCCTTCACTGTAATGTACTAAAAGGCTCAGGTTTAACACAGGGCCTTTCACATCCCCAACTTCAATAAACATTTATATATATGACTAGCCGCAGGTTTGACGACTGGTTTAAAACCACAGCCTGACCAGGGACAAGACTAAACATGTAATTACCCTTTGCGGATTCCACACCTACATTTCCTTTGCAGACTGCTTTATTTGGGAGTAAAACCCCATGAAAACGTGACTAATGCCATTCCTACAGCTATGCTTTGCCTTTAGGCATCCCATAGTGGACTCTGCCCTCCCTGTACTCTCTAGCTGATTCTTCAGGGGAGAACTGTTAGAACTTGGTGTTGGCCATGAGTCAGATGGCAGAGCAGCCCAATCCTGAAAGAGATAAGAGTAGCTAAGACAAATTATACTTGAAGACTTGTGACTTTGTCCATACTGTTCTTGCTTGGGAGGAGCTGACATAGGTTGAGGGGTTGATGAGGCCAGGTTAGCATGTCTTGATAGATTCTGTGGTGCTCTGAAAGGAAGTCCTCATGAGGGAGCTTTGGTGCAAGCTTGTGATTTGGGGGAGAGAGACTGCAAGAATAACCCTGGAACTTCTCCTTATAAATATGCAGAGCTAAATAGATTAATAAAAGTTTCCCCCATCCCCCAAGCATTTCTTTCTTAAGTATTATGATAACTCAAGAGCTGTGATGGGGCCAAACACAGCTTTGAAAGGTGGACTCTGAAGCCTGGATTTGAATCGCAGCTTGGCCCATTACTAGCTGTGTGACTTTGGATATGTTTCTTAATCTGTGCCTAAATGTCCCTATTTGTAAATGGGAATAATTATAGGATCTACTTGAACAGCTGTTGTGTGAATTAATCCAGGTAATCTATGAAAGGCACTTAGAACACTGCCTGGTTCATAGTAAGCGATATCAGTGCTAGTTATGGTAACTACTTTAAAAAAAATTAATATTCCAATATTATCATCAATCTAGCTATATGTGGGTTCTACTAAAACTCACTTGGTGAGCCTCCAAATTTATTAATCATAGAATGATTTTGGGAACAGTAATTTTCCTTTTTTAATAATACGCTGACAGTTTAACTTTAAGCAATTCTTTCACTCTATGAGGTGGATTTCCTAACTTCGGAATCTCAAAACTGCTAGAAGGGAACTTGGGTCCCTTCTCATATACTTGAAAATTTCCAATTTTAATATGGACAATTTTTTGTTGGCCTTACTCTTTGTACAGTGGGGAAGACACTGGTTTTGCAGGCAGTGAGAACTGGGTGACTTTGGGCAACTTCTTTAAATGATCTGAACCTCAGTTTCCCTGCTAGAAGAGAGTGATAACAGTACCTATGCCACAGAGCGACTGGATTTTAAACAAGAAAACGAACATGATACACTTTCTGAGCTGTCAAGTGCTAACTAATGTTCTTATATGCTTCTATTATCTTGAAATGCCCAGAAGTTGATATTTTTTCCTTTTTTTTTTTTTAAACACAGAAAACTGAGGTCTAAAGTACTTTTTCCCCCTGTGCTTTATAGTTTTCAATTATTTTTTATTGTGGTAAAATACACATAACCCAACATTTGCCATCTGAACCATTTTTAAGTATACAGTTTAATGGCATGAAGTACATTCACACTGTTGTGCAACCGTCAGCAACATCCATCCGCAGAACTCTTTCCATCTTGCAAAACTGAAACTCTATACTTGTTAAAGAATAACTCCCCACTCTCCCCTCTCCCCAGCCCCTGGTAATTACTATTCTTCCTGTCTCTACGATTTTGATTACTCTAAATACCAGTGTAAATGGAATCATACAGTATTTCTCTTTGTGACTGGCTTATTGCATTTTGAATAATATACGGTTCATCCATGTTATAGAATATGTCAGAATATCCTTCCTTTTTAAGACTGAATGATATTACATTGTACATATGTAATACACCACATTTTGTTCATCTATTCATCCACTGATGGACACTTGGGTTACTTCTATGTCTTAGCTACTATGGATAATGCTGCTACAAACAGGAGTGTACAAATACCCCTTGAGCCCCTACTTTCAGTTCTTTCGAGTATATACCCAGAAGTGGAATTTCTGGATCATATGATAATTCTATTTTTAATTTTTGAGAAACCACTATACTGTTTTATACACATTCCTACCAAGAGTGTGCAAGGGTTCTAATTTTTCACATCCTTGTCCACACTTGGTGTGTGTGTAAATATATATGTATAGTAGCCATCCTAATGGGTGCGAGGTGATATATCATTATAGTTATGATTTGCATTTCCCTAATGACTAGCGATGAGCGATGTTGAATATCTTTTCATGTGTTCATTGGCTATTTATATATCTTCTTTGGAGAAATGTCTATTTAAATCCTTTGCCCACTTTTGATTCGAGTTGTTCTGTTGTTGAGTTTTAGGAGTTCTCTATATTCTGGATTAACTGCTTATCAGATAATGATATGCAAATATTTTCTCCCATTCTGTGGGATGCCTTTTTTTCTGTTGATAATACTTTTTGATGCATAAAATTTTCTATGGCACTTTTAAGTGACTGCTCTAAGACCGCAGATAAATTCAGTCTGGGAATAAGGGTAAGATTTAGGATCCTCCTACAAAGTCACTAGATTAAAGTCACTAGATTATATTATTCTTTGATCTGGACTTATACATCAACCAAATCCCCTCTCTTGCAAATTCTCCCTACACACAGTTTCTCCTCTGTGGTACAGACCTAAGTAAATGTTCTGTACACTTTATAATGTGATTTGAGACCAGATGTGAGAGTAGCTCAGAGGGAAACTGGCTCCCTTTCTACTTGCAAATCTTCAGGCAGCCTGCAGATGGTGATAGAGCATTGTGTGTGCCTCTCTCCCAGAGGAGGGCTCTCAGATGACAGCAAGAAGCTAAGGATTCTTTGCAATAGGAACACATGGATTTACTGAAAGAATTTAAAAGCAGACTTCTCTCAAAAGTCTTGGGAGGGTCAACAAAAACACAGGGCGGGTGGAGGGGGTAGAACGATGTTTCTAATTTCAACAAAAGAGGGATGCTGCTAGCCTATGGCTTCCTCTGCATAGGGAACTCAGATCTCGCAGGATTCCTGAGTCAAGCTCCTCCATGTAAGGGCCAGTTCCTCTCACCCCTGTATTTAGAGGAGGGATTGTATTCAGAGGTTAACAGTCCAACATCATTTGGAGACATTCTTTAAAAAAAATGAAAAGAAATTGGATGGCTTTTTCTGTGGTTATTTCTAACTCTGTAAAATACTGATTGTGCTTTGGTGGGATCAGCATCTCTGACCATCCATTATACAAGGTAGAATCTGCTTTTATGTCTTAACCTCAAATACTTTCCTAAAATTATAAAAGGCCTTTGCATAACTGTCCCTTCATCTTTAAACTTAATACCGGTGATTTAATACAGATCTTTTTCATCTCTCATCTAGATGATTGAAAAAGCCTTCTATCTCATCTCTCTGCTTCTACCCTTAGGCTCTCTAATTCATCCTGTAAGAGGGATCTTTCTAAAACTCGCATCTGACCAGGTCCTACCACTGCCAGAAATTCAGTATCTCCATTCTGCCTGTAGGATGGAGTCTAAAGTCTTTAGCATGGCCTCAAACTCCTATGCGATGACCCTGTGTATTCCTCCACGCCCAGTTTCACTTCCTGCCATTCCCCATCTCCTGCTTTGTATTGCAGATTTATGAGTGGTTTATAGTTACACGAACATATCATGCTGTTCTCACCTTTATAATTGCATATGTTATTCCCTATACCAAGTATGTCCTTCCTTATCTTGTCCTATCTCATGACAATTTCTTTTAAGCATTTAAAGTCAGCTAAACTTTAAACTCTTCTCAAAAGCTTTCCCTCACCCCTGCAGATCACATTCCTTTCTTCCTTGGGCTACTCTGTCACCTGGTCATATTTCTATTGTAGAACTTACCCTTTGTTCTGAAATGATCTTTGTGCATAAGTAAGACTGTATCTTATTCCCCTCTAAATCCTGCCTAGAGGCTAATGAGTATAATGCCTTGAATACAGCAGGAGTTCAATATACTAGTGTTTTGTGACATGGGGTTAAAATACTGATCAAGGTTATGATATAGCCCTCTTTGCCAAGCGATGCAAAGGGTAAAAAAACCAAACCAGAACAAAACAAAAAAACAGACAGATGCTCCTGTGTCCTTTGGTGGAAGATAAAAGAGATCCACATTTTAGAACATAGACCAGATTTGCTGCTAATGATATAGGGAAAAGAACATTGGTCTGAATATTCAGAAGTGTGTTTGACCCCCAGGTCTGGCCCTACATAACTCTGTGATCTATGTAGGTAACTGAAAGTGACTTTATCTCTCCGGGACTTGGTTTTATCAATTATTAAATGAAAGGACTGGATTAGCTGACCTCCAAGGTTTATTCCAGCTCTAAAGTTGTGTGTGTTTGTATGCTCTCATTCCTTACCATTGTGCATATAAAAAAAAATAAACTTACCTTTTATCCTCAAGTCTGGGAAACACAACTTTCCCAACTTTGCTCATTCTTGCCATTGCCTCCTGTCAAATGGAAGAAAGAACACAGAGAGGTGAGTTGGAAAGTTATAACTGAAGTGAGGCTTGTCATAGGCAAGAACATTCTAATTAGAATTCATTTCCCCTTAAGATATTCAGTTAGTCCATTTTTTTTTTTCAATTTATTTTCTCCAGTGTTGGGAATAAAACCCAACTGGACACTAAGAGTTACATTTATGATCACACAGCCGGGGCTTGATAAATGATTATATATTGAAGCCTCTAGGGCATAAATAGCCCAGAAAGTGAAGCTTTTGTGATCGCTCCCAGGGAGTGATGGGAGGAAATTATTTCTCCTTCTCATTGCCTGGACACGAGGGCTTAAGAAGGCAACATAACCAGCCACTAAGCATATTGTCTGCTTAACTCAAGATAACAATAACTGAGTTAAACTCACTTTGCACCTGTACTGCAGGATAAAATATTTAAGACCTCTTTATTTTGCCTTCAGCTTTTGTCCAGTAGTCTTTGAAATTGTGAGTACAGGTATGGGATCTCTGGGCTAAGTCTAGACTTGAGTTCTGGTATGTGACTTTAGGACATTCTTGTTTTTATAGTAAGATAATTGGGCAGACAGCAAGTTGCAATGTCTGGGTGGACATGGTGTGTACAGCATCAAGATCAACCATGGATTACATTGGCCCCATTATATGACCAAAATGGTGTGGTTTCCTTGGGAAGTCTTCCAATGCTGTTAAAGTTATGAGAAAGTAAGGGGAAATGGAATGAATCCATACTTTGGCGTTCAGCAGACTTGACCTGGGAGACTACAAGCAATAATATGACAAAGTTCCTCAGAACAGGCCCTGTCTTAGAAACAATTACTGACATCTTATTCTTAAGGATGTAGTCATTCTGGGGTCTCATGTACAACTTCTTACTCCACATATTTATTAATTACTCACTATGTACCAGATGCTATGCTAGGGACATAGATTTGCATAAGACACCCTCTTTGTCCTAGAGAAACTCAGTGCTAGCAGGGAAGGAAAAAATGTAAAAACTGACTGCCACACAGAATGTGAAGGCTCCTGGGTATTTTCAAAACATCCAAGTGGCCCCTGCCCATCCTTGCCACCTTACTGTGATTTACACACACACACACACACACACACAACTTATTTACCTCTAACCCTCTTCTGACATGCCATGTATTTACTGGCCGATACGTTCCTTATCTACCCTCTCCACCCCTTGGCCTAACCAAAATGTAAGCTATAAGAGGCCAGGGCATTTTCTGTTTGCTTCTTAATCTCAGCACCTAGAATATTCATAAAACATCGAGATTCTTCTAAGAGCCAAGTACAGCACTCAATATAAATGGAATACAAAGATGAAGAATGCATAGGTCCTCTCATCAAGAAGTTCACCATAGAATGGAAAAGACATTTACCATGATCAAACTAGAGTATGATAAATAACTGTTAGAAGCAGATAAACTTTTTTTCAATAGTTATTCAAGGGTTAGGAAATGTGTAAGCTTCTTCAGCCGCTAATCACTTATACATATGTTCTATCAACTCTTCCTCAATGATGGGCAAGAATATTTGGAACTAGTTATCTGCCCTCAATGGATTAAATAGTGTTGGCTGGGAGGGGGCTCAGGGATGCTCACAGTAGCAAACACACTGACAGCAGAAAAGAAATGGCAGCCTCAAGTGAGGAGATTTAAAAAATTCTAAAAAAATATTGAAAAGGAAATCATGGTGAAAGGATAGAAACTAAAATGGGGTAGTGTGGGGCTGTTTTGTGAAGGGGCAGTCAAACACATCTTAGTGATGTCACTGCCATTCCACCTAACAAGGACATTTTCAGAGTCCTGCTCTGCTGTGAGGTAGGGAGGAACTAGCCTCCTCTCCCTCCTCTGACTGTTGAAAATGTCTTCAGAGAATACTCCTTCGGGTTGTGCTTAGGCCCCAGGCTTGAGACAACATTCCAGGACTGCCTTCCTGGGTGGGATCCTGGAAACTTGTATTATAGAAGATGCTCCATAAATGTCACTTCCCTTCCCACTGTAACAGATGTGTGTACAAAAGACTGGGAATTCCTTCTTCCTTTCTTCACATTACTTTTGTTAGTTTTAAAAATAAATTATTAAGAAACAAACACCAGCAATCGAGATTTCAAAGGTTTAAAATGAGGTTATTTTGTTTCTCAAAAAAGTACAGATTTAAGCATTAAACTTAGCTCATGCATGGACCCACTGAGATTTCTTCTGACTCATCCCACTGCCTGCCTCCCTTCTAGAGGGAGTTATTTGCTCCTACAGCAACTAGTACTTCCACCTATCACAGCATTTATGACAGGGCATTGCAATTCTTTGTTAGCACATCAGTCTCCCCAACTAGACTGTGAACTCCTTAAGACCAGAACTGTTATAATTATTTCCATAGCCAAACTCAGCATCTGGTATATCGTATGCATTCAGGGAATGTCTACGAGATGAATGAACGTACATACGACAGAACACTAAAATGGAAGTTTTGGCTGAGATCTAAAGATGACAGATATAAGATACTAAAGTGAGCTGGAAACAGACCACCCTGAAAAATTTGTAAAAAGGGTAGTTGAGGACTCATTAATCAACTCTTAAACCTTTCATCCACATGAGAAAAAGAGCTGGACTTTTAGGAGACAGCTGTTGGTTTACTGCACATCAGGCCTCCTTTTAAGGGAGGGCTGAGAGGAGTCTCCTCCCTCACAAGGCAAAAGAGCAGGGCTTCACTGAGACCACCAGGGAACTTGGTATGTGTCCCTAAGGTTATGGGACACAATGACTTGAGTGTGACTCCTTTCTGGAAGAAAAGGGTTGGCTGCCAAATCGGTGTAGAAGTGAAGGAGTACTTAGATCAGCCAACACCACCAGCGTCCGTCAGACTCCAAAAGGCATAACTGTTTCCCACAGACTCTAGGTAGCTCACATGTGAGATAGCTGTCAAAGGTTGCCATAGATAATGTCCAATATGGCCATGTAATTAGGCAGAGCAAGTCTGCATAAAGAAGCTTGCGAGGACCTACTGGATTTCTAAGGAATTAAAAGGAGAGCAAGTCATCTATTAGAACAGAAGGCATTAACAAGGACAAGATATTGTAAGTGAGAGGTTCCCAGAAGTGGAGGTCCTCCCCAAAATCTATGATTGAGCCTAACTATAAACACCTATTAGGGTAAGACAGCATGAAGCCCATTTATGACAGTGCTGATCAGATAAGAATTTTCCTACATGCCCCACCTCTTCCCTTACACCAAAAAAAGCTTATACACTGAGGAGGAAGTGAATGAGGAAGGAAGAAGACTCTGATTACAGCTGCCTCTTCTCCACTGCAGTAGACCCAGCTGGAAGAGTGAGGAGATGAAAATTGAAGGGATGATTATTATATATTCCTTGATAATCTAATTTCTGAATTTTGGCTATGTCTTACAACTTAAGGTACCATAAGACTTGTATTGTCTCAGTGACTGTACGTATCTAGGAAAGTAATGGAACTACCAGAATTTTTAACTAGGGCAGAGAAAAAATAGTTGCAGGAATGTAAAGAGGCAGAGGGAATAAAAAAATACAATTTTCTTGCAATTCTATCTCAAGAATTGTGTTTGTTCTAAACCCAAGTTACATATGCGTATAAACATTGGATAAAAATATATTAAAATGTTAACAGGTTCAAGAGCATGGGGGATAATTTTTTCTCTTGTTAACTTGTATTTTTGTATTTTCTAAATTGTCTACAGTAGCATATATGGATTTGATAATTGTAAGGAAAACAAAAATATACTGCCTTCTAAAATACAAAGTTATGCTTAAACAGACAGCCCAAATGACTCGTGCTTACTCTCCTCTTTCTTGAGAGGCAGGGCTCATTGTGGGTATTTGACACAATGAGGAGAACACCCAGAGAATTAGTGCTGTCATCAGAAATAGCCCTGCTGAATTTTCTAATTTCTCCAAATCATTAACATAAAACTGAAACCTCATGAACCCACTGGCTGCAGTAAATCTGGAAATTACCACAGCATAACAATACGAATTTATTATGGAAATGCTGACACGTGCTAAATATAGTCACCCCCCACAATATATTTTTGTTCAAAAAGGTCTATTTGAAGTTGGCCTCAAAATTCATACTTTTTGTCAGCAAGCAGGAGCCAGACAATCTTAATTTGCAGCACGCTACCCTCTTTGTTTGAGAGTCTAGACAGCACAATGAATGCAGTGACTTTTCTCTTTCCTTTTTGCCCACACAATGAAAGCTTTTAAAAACAAAATATTTTGTAAAATTGCATTTTAATCACTTCTTTTCTTTCTCTCTATAAGGCAGGGCTATAAATAAACCATGAAAGTTCACATTTGATCGTTACTTCTGAAAGCAAGTGAAGGGTTTCTGTAGAAAAAATAGGGGCCCTGTACCGTGGCCATGAAAGACGGCATTCACGCGGTATGACCCTTCCCCGCTGTGTCAAGGCCAAGCTGCCAGTTTGCACACACTGCTCACCACTTCTCTGGGGGCAGCACTAGTGATCACCAGGCCTGTGTGGGTGTGGGGAACACCCGGTTCTCATGCATTAGGGCCTGGTTTGGGAGCTACCAAAGGGCTCTAAGCTACACTGAGGTGAGTTACCCAGGAAAATTAAGTTAAAGAAAGGAAAAGGCTCCTCCACACTCATGGAGAAGATGGGGATTCCGTAAGTGGCACACACACTAATCTGGGGAGTGGATGATCTGTTATCTTCTCCGCTCCCCAGGAGAATTATGGCCTTAAGGCTTTAGGAGGGCTACCAGGAAGTCTAGGCCTAAACACCAAGGGGCACTGCAAGCTGGGCAGTGTCCAGTCATAATCTACATGGAAGAATAACAAGACCTTGCCCGGTGGGAGCTATACTACAAGCTCCCTGAAGGCAGGAACCAGGTCACTGTAGGTCTCATGCCTGGCACAATCCCAGCACTTACAGGTGCGTGGTTCATGACTGCTGAGTTGCTGAATGAAAGGGCAGTGACTTCCATGACAGGGACAGTGTAGGGTCATCTAAGCCTGTGTTTCTAAAGTGGCAGACATGCACTCCAGGGAGTGCTCAAGATGTTGCATTAGGATTTTGGAAGAAAGTATTGGAGGTGTCATTTATATGATTTTTAGTCTAAAGAAATTAATTAAGCTTTACCAGTACCTAATATACAGATTATTTTCAGATCCATTAGTTAGTTGGTCCACACATTAGAGTCATGAGTCAGGTGAGATGTGTGAGGTTTCCTGAGAAGAATAGCTCTATAACACTGAGGGGACAACAGCACGGCACTTGTTTGTATGTCCCCAGCTGCCAAGGATTTGCTACACGTCATTTACATAGCCCAGGGTAGTGGATTTATAGGTATTATCTAGTTTATTTAAACCAGCTCTCACAAAATGGGCAAGTGGCTGAAAAAGATTCAGTCAATGGATTAAAGATAATGGGGATAATTCAGATTCAATTAAACAAAAAATGGTAACACTTTTACTTGGCACAAGCTCTTCATATTATAAAGTAAAAACAATAAAGACCTAGTCAGATAAGACAAGAGTTGGAAAAAAATATCATGAATACTGTTTGAGATATAGACACACAGGCACATATGAAAGCATTTAGAAAGCATCAAAAATCACTTAAAAATCATTAAAACTCACCTGGCCATAGATGTACTGTACATCTTTAGATACTGCATGATTTTAATATGAAGACATCATAATAGGCAAATGTTTGAAATATTTTATTTCAGCTATATTTTATCTGTTTTATAGCACACATAATCTATAAGCTCAGAATATGTCTTTGCTCTTTTTCAATAAATAAATTTCCATGTATTAAGGATGCAAGCTTGAACTATTTCCATGTATTAAGGATGCAAGCGTGAACTATTTTTGAACTATATTATCAAAAACATGTGGCACCTACTGACTTAGCAGACAAGTCCATGGCCATTGTTATGTTACTGCTTTAAACCAACATTTCCCAGGTGCTTACTCTGTGCTATGCACTGTGCTAATCACTTTACATACATGACCTTTTTAATCCTCAGAATGACTTTATGATGCAGATATATATCATCATCTATCCTCGCTTTATGAATCAAGGAAGTAAAACAAGAGAGAGTATAAGGAATTTGCTCAAGGTCATAAAGCCGATAGGTAGTAAAGGCAGAATTCAAGTCCAGTTCCAGACCTTTGCTTAGCCCTAACCTCATACCCAATGTTCCTGTCCTCCCTGTAGTACAAAAGCCTCATTCTTGAGTCTGCTAGGCTTGAGTTCAAATCCCACTTCTGCTGATTATTAGCTGTGTGATTTCTTGTGTGAAAATGAGTGTGTGTGTGTGTGTGAGAGATGCACCAATACAGTACATTGTACTTTTTCTCACAGATGCTGACACATAGCTCTGAGATACATGAATCTGCCTTCTTGAGGAACTCTGACTCATTTAAGTGGAACAAGTTCACATGCTAATGTGTGGGCTCAGGCACATGACCCCTCCACAGAAAAACAAAGTGTAGAATGTGATTTTCCTTCACAAGCATTAAGAAATGGCTAGTTGTTCTTTTCTTTGTTTTGTTTTGACACAGCCATCTTTTGACCTGCATCTGGTATTCTGTGTAACCTCCGTGCACTGGAGACGTCAATTTAGAAGCAAGAAGGAAGGAGAGAAAGGAAAATGTGGGGGAAGTCTTCATCATTAATCATGACATGAAGACTTGTACCTCTAATAGTTTTAAATTCTGTCTGTCTGTCTGTCTACCTACATATACACATATATATCTTGTTTAGGGTGTTGATTATGTGGGGGTGTACATTTATCAAATTTCATCAAATTGTACATTTAAGATCTGTGTATTTCACTTTATGTATGCTTTATTTCAATTTAAAATTATAAAAGAAAAAATCCTATACGTGTATAAGTTTATGTGATGGCATATTTATATTTTATTTAATTTTTAATTACATGCCTACCAGATGAAGAAAAATATTTAAATGCCCTGTTTTCTAATTTTGACTCTAAAATATGCCTCAAATTAGTCTTTTGATCACAAAATAGAGGTGGGAGTGTGGAAGCTCTCCATTTGTGCAGGAGATGGAGATGCTAGTGGAAAGATACTGTGTTTTAGAGATAAATAGGCTTGGGATAGTATCTGGGCTCTGCTACTTAGTGGATGTGTGAACTAAGCCTCAATTTTCCCATCTATATGGTGGGAATAATATCTACTCACAGTATTGTTGAAAATTCCAGTATCTCATTCTCTGACTACCATATCATAACTTCCACTTTCATCTCTTAATAGCAGTTAGGGCCAGTCAGAGTGATTTTCAGAAAAAGAGAAAGTATGATGCAGTGATTAAAATGATAGATTCTGACTGTAACAGACTGCCACAGTGTGAAGTTGGGCTATATCACTTACTAGCTGTATTTAACTTCTTTATGCCTGTTTCCTTTCCTAAAAATGGAGATAATAACAGGATGCCTCTTGTAGGACTGTTGTTAGGATCATGAAAGTTATATTAGGTAAAGCACTTGAAACAGTGCCAGCACATAGTAAATACACCATAAAATTTATGAATTTATTATCCCACTAGCATGCAAACTCCATGTGGCCAGGGGTTTTTATTTGATTCATTCACTGTCCTAAGAACTGAGCCTGGCCATAATGGGCAATCCATAAATATTTGTTGAATGAATCAATGAATGAGGCAAACTAAATTTTATCTCTCTGGGTTGTTTTTACCCACAATACTTCTGACACCAAATGTGTGGGTTCTTTCCTCAGACCAACCAATTCTCTAACTCTCCAGACACCAACCGGGTATCCCATAATTCAATTTAATTTTGACACTAACTACCAGAGTTACATCAGACTCCACAGGTTTAAATGCTCAGTGCCACAAGACTTCAGATGTCAATCACAAGTCCAGGCCTCCCTTACTCCTGACTGACTATAAATTGGAGGTTCTGACGAGCGCTTTCACCTCAGATTTTATAACTTACTAGAAAAGCTCACAGAACTCAGAAAAACAGCTTGCTTACTATTACCGGTTTACTTTAAAGGATACAACTCTGGAACAGCCAGATGAAAGAGATACACAGGGCAAGGTATGAGGGTGTGGGAGGTGTGGGAGGTGTGAGGAGCTTCCATGCCCTTTCTGGGGTGCACCACCCTATGGTCTCTAAATCTGCAGTTTAGGGATTTTTTTGGAGGTTTCAGTATATAAATATAATTGATTAAATCATTGGCCATTGGCGAGTAACTCAGTTTCCAGCCCATCTTGGCTCTCTGGAGATCAGGGCAGGTAAGGCTTAAAGTTCAAATCCTCTAATCCGGCTTTGGCTTTCTGGCAACTGAACCCTATGCTGAAACTATCTAGGGGTCCCCAGCTACCAGTCATCTCATCAGTATGCAAAAGATACTCTTTTCACTCCAGAGATTCCAGGGTTTTAAGAATTGTGTGCCAGGGATCAGGGACAAAGATCAAATATTTATTTTTTGTTATATCAGGGTCTCTCATCTCTAAAAACTGCAACGCAGTCTCCTTGTCTACCTGGAAGTTTGTCGTTCATGGAAGATCTCAGCATCTGTTTACAAGACCCATCCAATGCTGAGTCTCATTGGTTTCAAAATGTTTCCAACTCCAGGAACTTTCATCTCAGGAACTTTATTTCAGCACTCCTACAGCCATATCCTGAAACTTAACATTCACTGAGACTTCTATACTTAAGTATATTCTAATATTCTAATAGACACTGACTTTAATTGCCTATTAGTCCAATTCCCACATTTTCCCCAGAATTCCTACCAAATGTCCTCCTCTACCTAATGGTAATTTCTAGACTCTCATCTCAATCCTGTCCTTTTCTTTCAATTCATATACTCCTTATGGCTTTAATTTCTTCCATAGCTAGGGCAGAGTACACCATCTATTTCATCAAACACATTGACTAACAAGAATCACCACTGATACTCTCTTAGTTGCCAAGTTCAGTTGATATCTCTAATTCACAGAAACCATTTAGCCAAGATATGCTTCGTTTATGGATATTTGTTTAGGGCAGAGCAGGTCAGTGGGAGACTGCAACTCGAGAAAGTGCAACATCCTGAAAGCTCTTGGGTTCTGAACACCTTGAAAATTTATACTGCCTGCTTCAAAGTTATTTCCATGCTGGGCAGATTCTTTGGCCAGCACATCTGGTGCCATAATTGGCAGCCAAGAATTAAAATGTGATGGTATTAACACAGTGCACAATGATTGAGCTGCAAGGAATGGTAAGTAGTCAATAGGCTTGGTTTCTCTGTGTTTAGGTTGGTAAATAACAAAATTATCTAAGAGAGGCTATCTCTCCACACTCTTCAAAACTCCCTGTTTGGGATCTCCAATTCTCCTAGGCCAGAGCCATATTAGAAGTAGGGCTTGGACACCCTGGTCTAGCTTTACAGCTGGCTTTAGCCTCATTTATAGTACAGAAGTCCCTCTGGCTAAGTTGGAATTTATTGCAAACCAATTTCAGAAGGGAAAAGACAAGCAGAGAGACTGAGTCTAAAGCCAAGAGTTGGGGAGGCCAAGGATAGCACTAAAGCACAAAAGTAAGAGAAGGGCTGGAAGGCAACTGCGAAGCCAGCAGGGTAAGTAGGAAGCAGTGGTCAGGGAGAGAAAGGGAAAGGTGTGGAATGCAAGTCCAGGACAGATCATCGTGGTGTTCTTTTGAACTGGTTTATAATCTTTTCTGTGTTCCTAAAGTCCTATGGATTCCCTCTATCTTAGCACTTAGCACACAGTAGGAAAAACACCTGTTTACTAAAATGTCTTTTCAACTAGACATCTAAGAGGATGGAGGCCATTGATTTTTATCATGTTTCCAACAATTGATAAAATGTGACCCTTCAACAAATACATGATGAGAGAATGAAAGAATAATGAGTAGATGAATGGATAAATGAATGAATGAATCAGGGATAGAATATCTGTATAAAGAAATTTTGGGATCTACCTCAGTTGCACTTTTCTGTATTTCCTGTCTGGTCAACATATTCTTCATTGTCAGATGTTATACAGTTAAGATCACAGACTCTGGACTGCCCAGATTGGAGCTTTGGCTCTTCTAACTAAATGGCTTGGGCTATTTACTAACTTCTTTATGCCTCAGTTTACTCGTTTGTAAAATAGAAATAATTACTCCTAGAGTTATTAATGTGAGAAAATGCAGGCAAACCATCTAAATTAGTGCCTAACACAAGTAGTAGCTTAAAAAAATTGAGTTATTTTTATTCTTATCATTGTTATATGCAACTCCACCCTAGCACTACACAGGATCTTGTAATGTTTTCTTGAGTGCTACTATTTAAAGACAGTGCTTCCTAATCTTGTGCTACATGTGACATGCTGCCTGGGCACGGGAGTGATAAAGAGCATGGAATGAAGGAACTATTCAACACTGAATACCAGTTGATGCTTCTGTTTAATGAGGGGAAGGAAGATGAACAATGAGCAGAATGGGGGCTGTAGGGAACGCAAGTGCCAGGAGCTTCTAGGTTTAGAAACATGGAGTATATTTCTGGGTTGGACTTCCAGGCCTTTTACATAAAATAAACAAAGAAACCAACAACTACGTCAGCTGTGTTTATGAATATGAGCTTGCTCTGGCTTTCACAAGACATAGGGAATTCGGTCTGCTTCCCTCTGGTTACTAAATTATAGGCAAGCACATGACTGGAAAGAGAACTGATCTGGAAATCAGGAGGCTCTCTGGTCCTGTATTAATCTTAGACTGGGCTCTGTGATTTTGAATAAGCTGCTTCCTTTCTTTGGACCCCATTTCCTCTTCTCCCAAATGGGAAGTTTGAGCCAGATAGTGTTAGTTTTATTGTTCAACAAATAGTTATTGAGTACCAGCTGTGTGCCAGGCATTGTGCTAGGCATTGTGGTACATCATTGAACCTGACAGCTATTGAAGAAACACAGGTGTTATCAAAGTGTGAGAGAGAGACAAAAGTAGTATGGGGGCTTAAGATACTACCTGCAGGTTCAAAAAGAGTTGGCCATTTAAAATTGATGAAGAGGGTTCTAGGATGAAGGAAATGCATATTTGAAGCCTCAAGAGAATATGGCACATTCAAAGGACTGAAAGAAGTCCAAGATGGCTGGAGTAGATAGATTGAGTGATAAGAGATGAAACTATAAATAAAGGCAGAAGTCAGATTTTGGATGGCCTTTTAAAATCATGTTAAAGGTTTCTGGCATTATGCCAAACTCAAGGGGAAGCCACTGGATGGTTTTAAGCAAGAGAGATCCTATTCGAGTTTATAAAAGGTCACTTTGGCTGATGTATAGAGAATGAATTAAAGAACAGTAAAAGCAGAGGCCAAGAGACCACTCAAGAGCCCCTTGGAGCAGTCTGGATGAGATGGGACAGTGGCTTGGACTAGGGTGGAGATTGTAGAATTAAAGCAAAATAGAAGATTCAAGAGACATAAGATATAGTTTACAAAGAAAGAGACTGTGAGAGACTGAAGAGGATAGAAAAGAGAGGGTGCCTTCAGGATGTACTTGAGATTCTGGAAGGAGAGATAAAGTAGATGTGGTGCCATTTACAGATAGTGCCATGGCTGGGCCAGTGCAAGTTTTGCAGGCAAAGGTCGAGATGATGGGTTCAGATATGAATATGTTTAAATTGAGATGCCAGTGAGCCCTTCAAGTGGAGATGTTATGTGGATAACTGTAGAGCTGCTGGCATAGAAATAGTAAATGAATCCTTAGAACTGTATGAGATGGACAGAATCCTCTAAATGACCAATCTATATTATTGGGTAGAGGAGAGAGAGGTGATGGCAAAAGAATTTAGAAAGCAGCATTCAGTGCAGTGAAAGGAAAATCAAGAAAGTATATTTTTAGTGGAAGAGTGTGTCAATGAAGGAAGTACTCCACACTGCAAAACACTGCCAAAGGTAAAGCAAGATAAAGATTGAAAAGCCCTTTGTGCTGAGTAATAACCTAGGTTAGTGTTAGTGACTATTTCGGTGGAATTGTAGGAGTGGAAGGCAGATCATCCTTGGTTAAGGAGGCAGTGGGTAGGTGGTGGTGAGAAAATCATGATAGTGAGGGTTGCCATCTTCTAAAACATTTTTGACTGTGAGAGGCAATGACTGAAGGGGCTGGTAGATAGATAAGAGATTTTATTTTTAAGATGGGAGAGTTTGTGGTAGCCCTGTCCAAAAGAAATAATGTGAGTTACATGAGTAATTTAAAATGTCTCAGTAGCTACTTAAAAAAGTGAAAAGAAACTGGTAAATTTAATTTTAATCTTTTATTTAACCTATTAGATCCAAAATATGTTGAAATATGTTATTTCAACAAGTAACCGACAAAACTTACTGATGAGGTATTTTATACTCTTTTACCCATACTAGGTCCCCATCAGAAAACAGATGGATATTAATATTGGGTAACTAAAGTAAAACGAAATAAAAGGTTTGTTTAAAAGAAGGTTTAGAAAAATCATTGAAATTGGTGTGTCTATTACACATTTTGATTTGGACTTCACATGTCAAGAGACTGTTTAAATGCTGATGAGAAGGAGTTAGTATTCAGTGAGAAGATAAATACATAGGAAAAGAAATTGAGTGGGATATCAGAGGCAGTAGGAGATGAAAAAGGCTCTGATAATAGGTGGGGCATCTCTTCCATTTTAACAAATGTGAAAGAGAAAAAGTTTGTATCTGGATATAAGCAGTGGTGTGTTGATAAGTGTTTAATAACTGGTTCTGCAAAAAAGGAAATTGGGAACATTTGCCAATTTCTGTGGTGTACAGACTTCCACTGGGGCCAATTTCAGGCGTCTAATGTGATGTCAGTGAACGTGGAGCTGGGAAGAGAGGCACATAATCAGCTCGTGAGCAGGTATGAGCTGGCTCCAGCACACCGCTGGATACAAGAAAGTTGGAATACTTGATGGCAGGTGTCTTTGTAGTAGCGTTTATTTTTTCTTTGAGGTAGTTGGTATTTGAGAATAAATAGGAGATTGCATGTCTGAACATGAGAAGAAAGATGGGGCTGGGAACAGGGGAGGCTTGATATTGTCATTGCAGAAATTGAGCGGACATATTAGGTCCCCATCAGAAAACAGGTGGATACTCATATTGGGTAACTGAAATAAAACTTCACAAAGGGCTTTTTTTAAAAGAAGGATTAGAAAAGTAAACAAGTTCCCCATGACTAGCAACAGTGAGGAGCCATTAGCAGTTCTTGGTCTGAAGGAATAAAGGGAGGAGTGGTCCTCATTCCCAGAGAGAAAGTTGTAGGGAGAGGGCTACCTGCAGGAATCGTGATCTACAGAATATGGATGGTAGATGGATGAGCCAAACGGTGGCAACTCAGCAAGGAGAGCTGGGAGAACAAATTACCTTCATTCTCTCCTCCAGCTCATGCTGGTGCCTCCCACTGACCAAGCCCAACTAGAAACTAGTGGGGGGATGGAGTGTAAGGGAGGTTGTCTGGTGACAATTAATACATAATGATAGAAGCCTACCTTATGTTTGTATAGTGTTTTCTTTATATTGTTCAGTGGCCTACAGGCAGGCTTAAGTAAGGCAGAAAGCTGGAATCATCATGGTTTGAGATTTGGTAAGAAAAGAACAATGGAAAAAATTAAAAAAATAAACAGCTATGTTGAGATCAGCCACGTGGAAAGAGAAAAGGGGGAGAAGGAAAGTAAAAAGATGTCCCACAATAGCCCTTCAAAGTGCACGTGAACCCTGTTTTAGAGGAAACTGAAAGTTAAAGCAGCCATGTGGCTGACTGGCAGCAAGGTTAGTTAGTGATGGGGTTAGGAGACAGGTCTGCCCAACTTGAAAGCACTTTTCACCCGACCATTCCACTGGCAAGCAAATGAGTGGTTTGATTTAATTGGGGGAGGAAGAAATGTGAATGTTCATTTTAGCTTTTAGTTAAAACGGAAGCATTGTTGGACTTTTCTCCCCCCAATATATAAACTCATACATGCTGAAAAGTCAGGATGCCCTTGGGCATTTTCATTGCAGATGTTTTTCTCACATGTACAAGCTGAAAGGTGGATGAGGAACATGCAAGGGTCTCTTTTGTGAAATGAAAGTGGAGTCAAGTTCTCAAGCATGCTCTGGTTCCCTATCCCATGTCTGCTCTGGTCTCCCCTCTAGACAGCACCTGGCCAGATCACCTTCCTCCTTATGTGCAGTGGTATGAGCAGAAGGGGGAAGAGGGAGCCATGTGACTTCCCGTGTGTCTGGTACATAGATATAACCCATGGGTATTCCCAGGGGCTAGGCACATGGTGAATGTTCAGTGATTATGGGCCAAATGGAATCTTTTAGAGATCATGTTTTCTGTGTCAAATATTCCATAGTCTGACAACAGGATAAAAGATTAGAAATCAGAGCTGCAAAGCTGGGAACAGTGCATAGGGAGCATTGGAAATAGCTAGGTTGGAATTCCTGTGGTGTGACCTTGGCACCTAATCTCTCTTGGCCCACTAATGAAATTTCCTCATTTATAAAACTGGCCAATACCTACTGGGGAGTTGTGAGAATGAAATGAGCCCAAGGATACAAAACTCCTGGCACGTGTAAGTGCTCAGCAAAAGCCGATTCCTTCCACTTTCCCGTCCCTCTCTTGTCCTTCTACGATTTAACTATTGCTTTCATTTCCCAAAATTATCTCTTTCTTCTGATACTGTATGCCATTCACAAAAGATAGTAGCTTCCCAACCATGATTATTCCAGGGTTTTCTGGTTGTTTTGTTTTGGTCGCTTTTGGGCCTTGGTGACCCTAGGTGACCATTCTGTGGAAACCATGGTGTTTTGGATCGTGGCTTTTTTTCCATCTTTGAATACACACTGAAAGCTTTTTTTTTTTTTTTTTTATCTTTTATTCCAACTCTCGTTTGCCATCTGGTGCCTGGTTTGGCTGCATCTGTGTTTGCTTAATGACTTTAAGTGAAGGCCGAGTTTACATATGGGAAGAAGGAGAGGGCTTTGCTGATTTCTTCCATATGTTCATTTATTCATATATTATGATTTTTGTAATCTAACCAGCATAGATCCCTTCAGACAATCCTCACACTGTTCCTTGGAGACCCGCTTCTTTGTGTGTTCAGCTGGGAGTTTCTGTGAGAACGTTTTCTGCAATGTCCATTCTCTTTAGCATAGTTCACTTTGGCTTTTAGATGGGCACAAAATTAATGTTCTTGAAGGTTTTCTCTTTGAATAGAGAAGGCTCATTTGATTTGGGTGATTCTATGGAAGGAGCCCTGAGTTCTGGGCCCTTCTCTCTACTTGTAAATAGAGTGAATTCAGACAAGTTCTATATCCACTATGGTCCTCACTTTACTCACTGCAAACCAAAAGGCTGGGGTGAGGTCTGCTCTGACACTGAAGAGCCTCACAGCGCCCACTTTCACCCATCTCGTTTCCTCCTCCGCCTCTGTTGCTGGGTTTCTGGCTCTTACAGATTAGTACGTGAAGTCCCAAAGTATGCCTTCCCTCTTCTCAGCTCCTGAATAGAGAGAGGTGTGTATGGGGGAAAATGCAAGAAAGGCATCCCATCTTCTGCATAATGCATGAATGAAAGAGGATGAGACCTACTTTTTCTTTTGTAAACAGTCATCTTGATTTCTTTCTCTGTAGTATACTTGGGACTCAGTTTAGTGTGAAGGCTCATGAGCTATGGAGACAGAAGGACTTGGGCTTGAAACTTGCCTCTTCTCTTAGCAGATTTCTTAATTTTCCTAAGTCTTATCTTCCTTCTCTAGTTTAGAGAGTAATATCTGCGTTCTAGGCACGTTGAGTGAAGTGTAAAGCAAGTGCTCTCAAATTTGGTTACCTCTGTGCACAGTGGATTCAGTGGTGAAATGCCACAGTGCCGAGAACGCCTCAGAGGAAGAAACGGACACTACTTGGATATCACAAAATCGATTGATGGCAAAGCCAGGACTAGAAGTTAGGACTCCTCCCAACTCCCAGGCTGCAGATCTTTCTCATGAGCTTAGAGAGGTAGGGGAAAATGGAGGGCTGAGTGAGATTTACCAGGGACCAGATGTTGGCTAAAAGAGGAAGGTGGCCTAAGCTTACCCCAGGAGGCTCGTAAGTAGGACAGAGCTTTTCAAGGGGCCAGGAATGTGTATGGGGTGGGGGAGAGTGAGTGGAGCTCGTTTTGGGAATGTCCTTAAATCATTCTGAAAGGTTCTCTCTTCTTCCCTTCCTCCCTTTCTCTACTCCCCACCCCCACCCACACCCCTATGTGCCTAGGAGGATGAAACACAAATGAACAAGAATTTTGAATGAATGTTTCAATATGGCCAGATAGACAGGTGAGGCTGTGTTTGGTAGTTTAGGCAGGAAAGCTTTGCTAATTTATCTGCAGAAGTCAAATTAATCTCTGCCAGATAATCAAGCAACAGTGTAGTGTGTCAGCTTAGAGGCAAGGATGGAACAAGAAATTATATTGTCCACAGCCTTCCCCTAGGTCCTCTGTGTTAGAAAGCATGAAGAAGAGCAGTGTCGAAAGGGTGGCTCCAGATAACTGTGCCTTTAGATCCTTCTTCTTTCTTTCAGAAAGTAGTCAGAATCTGAGAGATGAGGGTACTCTCCTTCCTCACAGACTGTTTCAGGGCATCTGAGGTAAGGGAAGGTCTCGGCATTGCTGAGCCTCTGGTGCCTCATGTTATATATGGTATGTATCCATGATATGTATGTGGGTGTGTATGCATGTGTGTAGGTATGCATCCTATATGTTATGGCTTAGCTGACATTCAAGGATGTGCAGACATTAAGTAGGTCAAGAATGGGAGAAGCACACATCTAGCAGAGGAGAGAACGACGTGGAGGAAAATGACACATTTGAGGAATAAGAAAGACGGTGGGGTTGGGGCAGATCGAGTGAGGACAGGTTTGGATAAGACAGAGCTGAGAGGCAGGCAGGAGCCACACCACTCAGACCTTACAGTCTCCTTTTCTGAAGCACTGGGAAGTCGGAGGTGCCACCACCTGGCTGTTCTGCCACATTCAGCCCAGCAGAGGCCAGGAGCAGAGGTCCAGGGGAAGATGAGGGTGGCGCTGGTGGACGTGGGAGATGTGCACAGATATGATAGGTGCTCAGGAGGCTTTGATGGATCAATGGGGGTGTTAGGGAGAAAGAATTGTCAGAAATACTAAAGAACTCTTATAGATTTCTAGAATTAGGCATCTACTCCACTTAAGTAGAGGCAGAGTAAGGACTGGTACTTAGGGCTGTTTGCATAGAGGTCTATTCGATCTGAATGGACTTACTTATTCAGGGTCATTGGGTAACAGGAGAGGCAGAGCCTCAGCCTGGCCAACTCCTGTTTAGAGGACAATGGCTGCCAGAAAAGAACATCAAGAGAAATAATGTTGCAAAGATTCCTCACAGACCTGGCCAAAGCTTACATCAGCCAGTCATGTGGGTTTTAAGCTCCATTATTCAGTAAGAAATGGATTTGTCCTTGTAAGTGCTGTAAGATCTGGCACTTACACCTGAGATGTGAAGGCACTTTTTTTTTGTTTTTCCATTTTAAAACAGCAGAAACTTTGACAACCTGGGAGTTTAAATGCAACCTCTGGACACCCAACAGAGTATGTGTGGCTCATGGCTTTCCACAGAGGCATCTCCCAGTTTCCTTAAGGTGGTAAGGAAGAGATGGGAGGACAAGAAAATGTGTGTCAAGACAGAAGACGTGAGGCCATGGAAAAATGCTAGGACCTTTATGCACAGACATCTTGGAGCAGAAAACTATGGCACCTGGAACCACATAAGCCTTTGCGTGATGGTGCATGGGGTGCAGGAACTCCACTGAGGAATGAGTGTGTTCAGGATGTGGACAGGGAATTCAGGGGGTGTTCAGCAGATTTTCATGTCTGGAATGAAGATAGGGAGGCTGTTCGAATCAGAAACTGTAAGGAAATTTCCTCTACTTCCCATTCTTTCATTCATTCCTACTAGATTCCCATTCAGGGACCAGGTCGTCCGGTCTTGTGGAAGATAGAGAAATGGAAGTAAGAATCCTCACTACTCATTAAGCACTCATGAATAACAAGGGGTAACATTTTTGGTATCCTATGTGTTTGCCACCATATTAAGTGTGTACATGCCATCTTATCTCATCAGTATTCGTGGCAACCCCAAAAGATGGGTGTTATTGTTCTAATCCATATTTTACAGGCGGAAAAAAAAAGAGGTGAACAGAGGTTAAGTAACTTGCCCAAGATCACCCAGGATTCAGGGTGGTAGATCCAGGATTCAAAAGCGCACAGTAGGACCCATTGCTTAACTCAGTGCTATACCAAAGGGTAGGTTAATCAAAGCTATTCACGGGGTGTGGGCAATACAGCGGGGTGCACTGTCTGTAGAGAATTAAATTCTAATAATAAGATCAGTTAAAAGGTCCATCTGCTTTTTATTATCACATGCATTGGCAATATGTCAGTGGTAAAATCTCTCCTCCGGGGCAAACCTCTCCCACCCAATATATCTCCCATCTCTCCTAAGCCACTGGCTTAGCCACTTTGGAAAGTAGGAATTACTAGTCACACTTTACAGATCTTGAATCTCATCCAAACACTCCCAGCCCACCCTGTACCACCTCTCCTTTAAGCCCTGTATGCACAGTGGATTCAGTATATTGGCTATTGTTTACATATGCAATTATATCTTTATTGTCTGTCTCTGCCATCAGACCATCAACTCCTGTTGAAACACGGGGCCTAGAAGGTTGATGGTGCTCGCTCAATAATAGTTGCTGAATGAATAGATGGGTGAATGATGGTTAACCGAAAATGCCACCTCCTCCATGAAGTTTTCCTTGGGAGAAGAAGGGTCCAGCTCTTCAGGGAGGAAGTTGTGATAATGAGCTGGGCCCTTCTTCCCTCCAAGGCAGCCCAGGAAGTTCTCTGCCAGGTGTGAAGAGTATGGGTCTTAGTGCAGCTCTGGGCTTCAGACTACACCAACCTTCCTCTTTATGGAATCACCACTCCTAGGAAGAGAAGACACCCTCTTGGGACTGGTATTTTGAGAAATGATTGATACTAAACCTGACTAGGGCCACAAACTGCTTATGCTTTGGCACAGACTTTGAATTAGTTTTAGGATTGTACAATCTTAGATTAAGATCTAGATGCAAAAGATCCCAGCATGATCCTCAGAGAGAGAAATCTATGTTGTTTTGGGCATGTTTCTAAGCTGTTGTATAAATGTAACTTTGCAAATATCTCTATGACCTGGGATGTTGTTTTTATTTTGAAATGGGAGCATGTTGGTTTACAAGTTCATTAAAACTAAGATATGTTTTGCTAAAGCACAATGGAATTGGCATCCCCACAGCAGGCCACTTCAAACCCCTTTGTTAAACAACACTATAATCCTTAGAAAAACATTCTAGATATAGTGTTGTATCATGTCCTCCTTCTTTTATCCTTCGAAATATATTTTCGTATTTTTTCCCTAAAAATATTCCAGACAACCTTTCTGGGTGGTCCACCTGTGAGAAAAGAGTTCCCAGGTCTTTTCTGAGAGGTGGGTCACAGCGGGGTCAGTCTTTCGTGCTCAAAGCCAATATCTAGGAGAGAGACTGAGTGAACTGCATAATGAGGTGACATAGGTGTTGTGGCCTCACAGCCGGCCATGGGCAGAAATCAACAGAATGGCTTAGAATTTAACATGGAGGCAGGCAGAGAACTGTCAAAGGTGAGGTCAGATGAAAAGTCTCTTAATCTCCTGTTCTGCCATGATATATTTGAAAAGTTCAGCAATGTTACGAGAAGGGCCTTAAAGAGGAAGGTCCCCAGTGAATGTGTGATGCCAAAATGCTTGCCCATCTCTGTGACTCACTACCTGGAATTTCCATCCTACAAAACAGTTTAATTAAGACAGTATCTCGAGAAGATGAATGTTTGTACATTTTTATGTTTAACAAGAAGGGATTAGGGGACAGTCAATATATTAGAAGGCATTTTTGTCATATCAACTAGCTAATGATGGGGAAGTCTAGAGCAGAGTCCCAAAGGGGTGGGTGGTTCTTGGAAAAGGCTGAGCGTGGCAAGGGGCCAGAAAGTTCTATACAGCCCTTGATATCTTAAGGAGTGGGAAAGAATAAATTCTATGGAGAGTAGGTTTTGGAAGTATTTTTTTTTTCCCGATAATCTTCATTTTCCTCTGTCCCCCTCTCTCCCTCCCTGTATCTTTCCTTCCTTCCTTCCTTCTTACTCCCTCTCTCCCTTCACAGACATTAAGTGAACACCTACTTCGTGCTAATCATGATTTTAGGTTCTTGCAATCATTGGTGAACAAAATCAGCATGGTCCCTTCCTTGGGAAACAAAGAGCCTTTTAGGACAGTAAACAAATAGTCACAGAAATATCTATAATGATGCATTACACTAAGTACTGTGAAGTGGAGTACAAGGGGCTACAGGATATTATGTGAGGAATACTAGCTTAGATGGGGGGGACTGGGGAATTCTTCTCTCAGGGAGTGACATTTAAGCTCACAGTTGAAGGAAGAGAAGGACCTATGTCAAGAAAATATTTATGTGTGGGTGGGAGGGGCAGCATTATGTGCCAGTAACTAATCTAAACATCTAATAACTATTCATTTAATCCTCACATCAGTTCTGTGAGGTAATTACTGTTATTGTCCCCATTTTTCATATAAGAAAAATGAGGCACAGAGAAGTGAAGTAACTTGCCGAAAGTCGCGCAGCTAGAAGGTAGAGAAATGGGATAAAACTCGGGCAATCTGGCTCCAGGAGAGAAAGATCTGTGAAGTGGAGGAAATGGACAAAGGCAGAGGGACTGAGCTGTTACAGATATGAAGAGAGAAGGCACACCCAGGCCCTCAGGGGCCCTGCGATGGGTTCTTGTGTTTTTCCTAAATTTAAGGATGGAAACTTATTGCAGGAGTTTTAGGGGACGAAAGTGGCATTTGTTAATGCCCCTTCTTGTTTTACTGGGACAGAGAGCAGCCTGCAGTATGCGGCCAGTTGGAAGAACAGGGCAGTAGCATATATAGGTGGGTTGCATGAAATAACCAATTAAATAACTAACCAACTAGCTAAACTTAATGCTTTCCTTCCCTTTACCTCTTTTCCCCATCTCTTTCCTTCTGTTTCCATTGCTCTCTCTGTCCTCCCACCCCTCTCAGCAGAAGGTGGGGGACACTGTGAAAAGACCCCCACCCTTGCTCCCTTTGCCAAGCTGCAGGCAGACCCTGGCATTCCTTCATCTTCTCTGAGGCACCCTTCCCGGACTCAGGACAGTCCTCTTCCGTGCCTGCACCAGGCACGCTGAGAGGGAGCAGCTGCTGGTATCTAGAACAACTCCCAGCTGTTCTCCCAACTTTTCTCAAGTGTTTCTTAGTGTCAATGCCTCTAATTAGTTAAAATAGGAAGGGGGGTGGTAAACAGACAGGCAAAAAAGAGGCCTAATTTTAGCTGTAACCAAAAGGACTTTCCCCTAAATACACTGTGATCTTAAAATACTCGGCTAAGTGCATGTGGACACTGCAGGGAGTGGATTTAAAAACAGCTACAGAGGAACATTCAAAGGCCAAATGGGGCAGCCCCTGCCTTCCCATATGGCTGGATGGAAGAGGAAGGGAATGAAAATAGACTGAATCCTTATTTTGTGCCATGCACTGTGCTAGGCACTTTGTGTATGTCAACTCAGCAATTTATTCCCCCCTCACAGCCAAATTACTCTCATTTCACAGAAGAGGAAACTGAGGCTTGGTCAAGTTGAAGTTATTCTGTCCAAGGTGACACAGCTATCTGGAGAGCCAGGATTCAAACCTGGGTCTCTCTGACTTTCCCGTGTCGGGTAAGAATAAAATGGGGTCTTGAACCCAGGACAGATGGGGCATTGGGCAGACAGCTTAAGCACAGATTCAGAGCAAAAATCCAGAGGATGCTGGCTCTCAGAACACTTAGCAGCATATCACTGTAGGAACAAACTAGCACGAATCACTCAATGCTTTGACTTTTTCCAATCCTGAAATCCCTTCCAGCCCTCATGAGATGTGCTGAAGGAAGGACCAGGCTGTCACTAACGATGTGCAGGTAGATAAATCATTTGGTGAACGCCCCCACCCCTCACTCCAGCAACAAAGACCTCTGCTTTCTTCAATCAAAGAAGCTGCACTGTTGGGCAAAGGAATCTGAACTGGCTAATCCCCCACCACCCTCCCACAGTTCTTTCAAGGTTATGGTGGAATCTGGGCTCCTTCAGAAAACGGGCCACCTGGTAGGATTCATCATGTCAACTTCCTTCATCTCAGTTCAAGCTTAAAAGGCCTCTTCACTGGGAAGCTCCCCTGTAAGGCTTTCTGCACACATCTGGAGACGGTCCACAATGGGCCTTTGAAGCGGCCTGAAGCATTCCGGGAAGTCCGCTCCCCCTGGGCTGAGGTTTAAAGAGCAGAAGCCCACATTTATTTTTCTTTCCCGCCTTCTTTGACAAAACTCCTCCCAGTGGTTTGTGGGCCTTTGCAAAACAGCCCTGATTTTCAGCTCACTACATCTAGGGCTGAATTCTTAGAGGAAAACAACAATGAAGCAAATTCAAAGGCAGCACTGGTGGGTTTGGCTTCTCCACCAGACTCTGAGTCGTACTTTAGTCATTTTAGTCATCTTTGTAGTAGAAAGAAAATGGACTTTGGACTCAAATGACCTTGCTCCATCACTCAGCATTGGTGACATTTTGTCAAGTCACTTAAACTTTCTGATCTGTGAAATGAGTTCACGGTGCCTGCCTTATATGGAGTACTAAATGTTACATGAAATGTTACTGAAAATCACTTTGCACATTGTCCAACATAGATTTTATCAGCGCTATCCTGTCCCCTTTGCCAGGATCACCCTCCCTCATATAGACGAGCAGCTACTCATTTTTTTACAACTCTACTCAGGTGATGATTTCCTCCTCTGGCAATGTTTGATCTCCCTCCTGCTTAAGCTAGTTTAGGTACATGTCTTCTATTCTCAATAACCTCTACACTCTAACCCATAATTCTTTGTTATTTCCATTTAAAGTATATGTCCACCATGCCTCCTCCCACCCCTGAAAACTGTAGACATATGAAGTATTTCTTTGTCATTGAATCTGCATACAAAGCACAATGGCTAGTATACTGATATGGTCAATGAATATCAACTAATTAATTAATTTAACAAATATTTATTAAGTATGCTAGCTACTGACGATATAGCAGTGAATAAAAGAAGAATCGGGAAATACATTAAGGAATATAGAGAGACTTCTAGTTACAGCTCTAACATGTAAAGAGCATAGAACTCATCACTCCCATTCTCACAAGAAAAAAAGCCAACAAACTGAAAATCACTGATCTTTCTTGGGTTTTTTGGACAACCGGAGTTGCAGGGCAAACCACCACCCTGAGACCTGGAGAGACAGGAAAATCTGGACAGTTACAGTTGAGAACTCCTTACCTAGAGCTGAAGCCACTAGAGCCACAAACTTGTAGGGATACTTAAGTGGTGATTTGATGAAGTGCTGGGGGGCTGAGTGTGGACTAGCATAAGACTGAAAAATTTCTGGAGATGCAGTCTCAGATGGGGGCCCACACTTCCATGGGTTTTAATTCCAGGAATCTTACTAGGTTCTCACTGTAAAGAAGCAAGAATGATCCTCTCCTGGCTCCAGCAGGAGGAGAAAAAGAGCAAACACTGTGAAGTAGGCCTCTATAACAAAGGCCTACTCTTAAGGAGAAAAGACTTTGCCAGAGCCATATCTTACCCAGGGGAAGGACCTCTCTCTAACTCTAGCCCTCTCTAGACTTCCTGTCTCACCGAGAAGGAAGGAAAAAAGGTAAGAAACAACTGTGAAGGTCACAGCCCAAGGACAGAGACCCACTAAAAGCTAAGATTTAATCAAAAGATTATAGTGTGCTTTCCTTTCCCCACACTTTAAAACCACACCAACAGGCCTCTAGTATAATAATGGTCGATTACGAATGCAAGAGCGATAAACATAGACTCTAAGAAGTTCTTAGGGAAGTCCAAAGACAGAGGAACAATTTAAGCCTAAAGCAAGCAGAAGAAGAAAAGAAGAAGAAAAAATAATCAAAAGCAGAAATCAATGGAATTGAACACAAGAAAACAACAGAGAAAATCAATAAGACCAAAAAGATTACTAAAATGGATAAACCTTTAGCTGAGCTAACCAAGATAAAAAGAGAGGAGACACAAATTACTAACATCAGCAATTAGAGAAAGGACATTATTACTGATCCCATGGACATCAAGACAGATAATAAAAGAATCTATGAGCAAATCTATGCCCACAAATTTGATAACTGAGATAACATGAACTATTTCCTTGAAAAATGCAAACTACCAAAATTCACACAGGAGAAACAGATCATCTGAATAGAGCTGTGTCTATTAAATAAATTGAATCAATAATTGATAACCTAAAAAAACAATAACAACAAAGCACCATGCCCAGATGGTTTTACTAGTAAATTTTACCAAATATTTAAGAAATTATACCAGTCTTCACTAAAAAGAGAAGTAAATAAAAGACATCCTAACTCATTCAGAAGCCAGCATTATCTAATACCAAAACTAGATAAAGACATTACAGGAAAGGAAATCCAAAATCCAATATATCTCATGAATATAGATGCAAAATACTCAATAATACATTACAAATCAAACCTAACACATACTTCACTAAAGAAGATATACAGGTGGCAAATAGCATATGAAAAGATGCTAAACATCACTTGCCATTAGGGAATTGCAACTTAAAACAACAATGAGATACCATTTCACACAGAATGGCCAAAATCCAAAAAACTGACAATACCAAATGGTGATGAGGATGTGGAGCAACAGGAACTCTCATTCTTTGCTGGTGGAAATGCAAAATAATACAGCCACTTTGAAAGACAATTCAGAGGTTTATAACAAACTTAAACATAGTCTTATTATACAACCCAGCAATTGTGTTCCCGCGATAGATGTTTACCCAACTGGTTTGAAAACTTATGTCCACACAAAAACCTGCATGTGAATATTTTTTCATAATCAGCAAAAACTGAAGGCAACCAGGATGTCTTTTAGTAGGTGAATGAATAAACAAATTGGTACCTCTATACAGTGGAACACTGATGATTACATGTAGAAATATTTACAGATATGGGTAGACATACAGATTAGAATACACACATATATTTCCTTGCACTGTCAGCTGGGAGAGCTTAGAGGCAACAATAGCTCAAAAGCAGTCAGCACACTTAGTACTTAGATCTTGGTTTCTAATACCATTCTGAAATAAAAAAAAAAAAATCAGGGCTCCTTGGAGAAGTGGATGATTCTAGGGCTGAGGCAGGAAATACACACAATGAGCCTGGAACATTTTGTAGTGCCAGAAAGTAGGAAAGTAATTAAAGAAAACACAATTATGGGCTTATGTCAGAGAGATAAAACTACCTGAAGAGTTTCTAATGATCAAAACTGCAACAAATGAGCAACAAATACAGTATTGGATTATAACTAAAAATATAACATTAATATCTATGAGTCCACACTGTTGCAAAGAAATGATTGAATGAATAAATTCATTCAATGAATAAATTCATTCAATGAATAAATTCATTCAATGAATGAGAAGAGATGAATCTCTTATGCAGAATTCCAAATTGATGTAGATATTCCACCTCCAAGGAAATGAAGCATAACTTCTACTCCTTAAGTGTGGGCTGTGTACATAGTGACTTCCTTCCAAAGAGTACTGTATGTAAAGTGGAAAAAAACAGTAATTTTACAGTAGAGAACCTTGACAAACACTACCTCAACTGTTGATCAAGGTCAACATCAACAGAAAAAATTCATGTTGATATGTACCCTTGATAATGATGTGATGAGAATGGTACTTTATCTTTGTGGTTTTGTTCCCCAAAAACTTTAACCCCAGTCTAATCATGAGAAAAAAAATCATACAAATCCCCAATATCTGGCCACTACTGCTCAAAACTGTCAAGGTCATCAAAAACTAGAGGAGCCTAAAGAGACAGGATGACTAAATGTAATCTAATATCCTAAATGGGATCCTGAAACAGAGGACATCAGATAAAAACTAAAGAAATCTGAATAAAATATAGACTTTAGCTAATAGTAATGCATCGATACTCGTTCATCAATTGTAACAAATGTTCCACACTAATGTAAGATGTTAACAATAAAGAAAACTAAGTATAGGGCTTACCAAAACTCCCTGTATCTATCCTCACAATTTTTCTGTAAATAAAAAGCTTCTAAAAAGTAAGCATATTAAAATAATGTACACATGTACACATATGTCAGGTGAAAAAATCAAGTAGGTAAGGGGGCCGAAGAATGATAGGAGTGGAGTGGGCGATTTGTATAGGGTGCCCAGGAGTGGCATCTCTCTGATAAAATAATAACTGATCAGAGACCTGAAGGGAATGAGTGCATGAGCCAAATATCTAAGGGAAGAGGATTCCATGCAGAGGGAACTATAAGTATGGAAATCTTGAAGTGGGTGTGTATAGTATGTGGAAAGAGCGCAAAGAGGCCACATTAGATGGGTAGGCAGCCTGGGTAGGCACAAAAGAGCAGAAGATAAAGTCAGAAAAGGCAGGCCATCAAGGCCATGGCAAGGACTAAATAAATGGATCAATAAATAAGACAAATAGAAGCTCTTCATTCTGAAATTTATCCCAGGTACACTAGCTTTTTTAAAAACTGAAATACATAATACACCATCCTCCCCCAGGCACACACAGATATTCGATCATAACAATACCGAAATCTCTTAGCCACAGTTGTTCCAACGAGATCCTGTAGTTCCATAGAAGCAGTCTTAGACCTGTCATCTCCTTTCTGAAACAAAATTTGAGACTGTTTTTACATCCACAAAGTGAAATGAAGGCTTGAGGCCAATTTTTCATATAATTCAATTTTTAAAAAACTTACATATGCCTGAAATCTTTAGATAATGGAAAGAAAAGTGGATTTTCCTCTCTTTGTTATTAAAGTAATTGGCTCAAACTCTCATTTCATTTTGTACATGTAGGCAACAACCCAGAGTCTGTAATTAGTTTCAAACCACCAAAGAAGGAACAGAATTAAAACCTCAACTAACTGAAGGACGTTTTTTCCCTTGACATACTCGGCTTTCAATGGCTGGAGGCTGAAGGCACAAATCCAAAAAGCAAGCTCATGACAGGAACTTGTTTCAAAAGCAGAGCAAAATAACTTTCAAAGTATGCCTGGGGTAAGTCCAGTACGAGCTTCTCCATCTCTATTTCCAGATCTACATAATAAGAGAAGGCACCCTGCATGATGATCAACCCCTAATCATCACAGTACAGCCCACCAGGCTCATGGACCGCATACTAAGAGAGGCTCAAGAATGCTCACTTCTTTCAGAGATTTGGACCGATAAGGATGAAATCAACACTTTCCTATGAACTTCTCTTTAACCAGAAAGGTACCTAAACAAAGACATGCTATTACATGAGTATGGGAGTAAAACATGGATCTCTCAATACTGGGGATCTGAGCTCAGAATATCTTGGGTTATTTAAGAATAGTTAGTACCTTACTCAGTCCCTGGCCACATCTTTGGGGAGTTAATCTCTGTGAACCTCTGTTTATCTGTAAAATGACAATTATAATGTCTGTCTGCAAAGCCCTTATCAAGATTAAATGAAATAATGTCTCTAAAATGCCTAGAACTATGTCTGACATATAATAAATGATTAACATGTGGTATTTTCTTTGATAAACATACTTATACATCCTATATTTGCACCTGGCATGGTTCTGTCAAGTAGTAGCCTCTTGATAAATGTTTGTTGAATAACTGTCTGAATGAAATATCTCCAGGAAGTCTTGAATGATACTTTATGTAATGACAATATAATGCTGATAAAAACTATCATTGATTGAGCACTTGCTGCTGGTCAGGTGCTGTGATATGTGCTCACATATAGCATTTCACTGAATTCTCACAACTTTCTAATAAGGTAAGCCTTCTTTTTTAGCTCCACTTTGCAAACGAAGAACTGAGATTGAGCAAATGTCCTAGGATGACATAGCTAGCAAGTGGAAGAACTGGATTTTGAATCCATATTCTTCTAATTTCAGAGAATGAGCCCTTAATTGCTATAGCATCCCATGGAGTATTTTAGAGCTCATGTTTTAGAGGCACTTTTGACTGATTTTTTTGTTTTGTTTTGTTTTGTTTTGTTAAGAAAGACTTAACTAGGGTGAAGAAGTCTTTTTGCTGCTCCCCAGAATAGCCTCATCTGGTTGGACTGACAGCTACCAGGAACAGGTGGGACTGGTAAAGCTGCCAGGAACCAGCCCTTGAGAAGATGCCTGAATATGGCCCAATCCTTTTCCGAGTAGCTACTACAAATCTAGTGGGGATGCCACTCATGTGGGCTGGTGGGGGAAGCGGGGGTAGGATCCTAGGTGCTGAGCTGGAGGTAAAAGTGCCTCGAGGGCAAAAGCAAATTATTCAGAGAAGGGGAGCTGGAGGAGAGGTAGTGGGCACCAGTCCTACTAAGGTAGAAGCTAGAACTAAGGGTGCTGGGAGTGGCCAGGAATCAGGAAGCCAGAGTGAGAGTCTGGGGGTTGGAGGATGCAGAGAAAGGTTCCAGACAGACTGCAATCAACACCAGGCTGTGGCAAGGAGCCTTCTCAGTGGGAGGTCCTGACCCCCTTGGTGTAAAGGTGGGAGTGTCAATGTACAGGTGAAGGGGTGGAATGGGATAACTTTAACCCCAGAATGTTTCTCTGGGTAAACTCACCGAAGAGGCAGTGTGAAAGTGACTAAGAGCATGGACTCAGGGGCCAAACTGCCTGGGTTCAAAGCTTAGTTTCTCTATTTACCAATGGTGTGACCATAGCCTTAACTTCTTTATGCCTTAATCTTCCCATCTTTTCAAAGGCGATAACAATGCCCCCTATCTCATAGGTATAAAGGTAAAATGAGTTAATATATAGAACATGGCTAGAAGAAAATATAGAAAGTGCTGACACAAAGAAGTGTTCATGTATAGTTCTATTACCACTTCCCAGAGCTGATGGGAAGACACAATGAGATGCTGTATAACTCAATCAGCACATAACTCTTCCTTTTTCCCTCCTTCACATAGTACATTTTTAGCAGTAGAGCCAGGACTTGAACCTAAGTCTTCAGACTCCAAGTCCTCTGTTCCTCAACCACAGCTGTCTAGTAGTAGGGTCTGAGCAGTGCTGATTATGACCTTCTGACTCCATTCATACGCCCTTCTCGTCTTGCTATGTCCTCTTCAGTCATCTCAAACCCAGGCTTCTATGGCTTGATCCCAGGTTGCCTCACAATTGCATATCACACTTCTGGGTTCATTCTACCTCCTCCTTCATGTCTTTTCTGGCTCCTATCCAGCCTGATCCTGTTTGCAGAATAATTTCTTTCAGTACGGCATCCCTTGCTCAAAAGCACTCCATAGCTCCCCATTGCCTGTGGTGGGAGGTTTCAGACTTGCTTAGGTGGTGTAGAGCCTCTAATTCCTCTCTGTCTGAGTCCATGAATAATTGATAATAGATAACAGCCTCAGAACAAGCAGGAACAATTTTACAGGCAAAACCTAAATTATATTGTAAGAGCACACTATAAAATACCAACCACAAACACATGTTTCCACAGAAGAAAGTAACAATGAAAAAGCCCTGCATTGTTAAAGTAAGCATGTGGAATATTTCTAATTTTTCCACTAATATTTGATGGCTACAATCTAAGCTTTAATATTCTCAGCTGCAAAATAGGATAATATCTACATCATGGAATAGTTGGCTGGGTTAAAGGTGAGGATGTATATATATATATATATATACACATGCACACACACACACACACACACACAGTGCCTTGGTCAGCAATCCTGTTATGATAGTTACCACTATCATTATTTTAAAACCCAGACCCTTCTCTTTGGCCTTCAAAATCCTTCACCATCTGTCCCCAAGCTATACCCATTCTTAATTCCCACAGTTCTCTGGGATTTGTCAGGCCCGTGTCATTGAGACATTTCCATTTGTCTTCTCTCTGTTCCAATACTCCATGATGCCTAAATCTGAGCTTTTCCTTTCTAAATTCTGCCCCATGTTCAAGGCCCAGCTTACACGGGACTGTCGCCAGGAAACTGTCCACGCACCCCATACCCCCTGGTCCATCCTCTTGTCTGAATTCACACTCACTTATGATCTGGACTAAATAACTTTTAAAATGCCTGCTGTTGTTCTAATATTTTGATTTTCTTTCCCAATTTGATTGTAATCCTTTCTCAAGCAACCACTGAGATTTTTTTCTTTAATGTTAATTTTCAGCATAAAAAAATGTTCTAAACATCCCCACCAACATTTCCTCTGAGGGTTCCCAAATGGTGTGTAGATTCCTGGGAGATCAGAGGTCACGTGTAGTTTCTCATCTTTTAAATGAAGGTAATGATTCTACCTTCACAGAACTGTTTGATGGATTGAGATGATAGCTATAAAACTTCCCCGAGTATGTTGAATTGAAAATGTAATCAGAAGAGAAGGAAAAGGCAGTTGGAATTGATAGGAACCTAGGAAGGAAGGCAGAAGGAAAATGAGTGTCATGGGTGAATGCAAAAGATTGCTAATCAAACTGATGTGTCAATCATCTCCTACGTGCCAGGCATTGTGCTAGGCACTTTATATATTATACATAAGATACTGGTGACGAGCATACATTCTGGAGTCAAGGCTTAAATTAGGTTTAAATCCTAGTTCTGTTACCAGCTAGCTGTATGACCTTAGTTACTTAAAATGACTATGGTTTATTTTCTTCATTTTTAAATTGGGATAATTTAAAGCAGGGGTTGGCAATATTTTTCTGTAAAAGGCCAGACAGTGAATATTCTAGGGTTTGTGGGACACACAGCTTCTGCTGCAACTATGCAATCTTGCAATGTAGCATGAAAACAGCAATAGAGTGAGTATATGTGAACAAATGGGTATGGCTTTGTTCCAATTAGACATTATTTGCAAAAACGGGCAGTGGGCAAGAATTGGCACATAGGGAGTAAGTAGTTTCAAAACCTCTAACAGAGACTCTACCTGCTAGCAGCCAGAGGATTGAAGAGTGCCCAGCACAAAGTAATTGCTCAACAAATACTAGCTGTTGTTATTGTAATGAAATCATGGGACAGGTGTTAGAATGCCCGTTTTTGGGGGGAAGAAAACTCAAGCTCAGAATTTACTAACTTCTCCAAGATCTGACATCTTCTAATAGAGGCAGAATCAGAGTCAGAGCACAGGCTCGGACTCTAAAGTCACTACTTTTTTCCACTGCAATTTTTGTCAACTTCAAATTCCTTATCAGAACCAAGACCTTATTTCATAGACCCAAAGAGAATGAACTTTGCTCTAGTCCTCATTCTCCGAGTGTTATGAGACTTGACACAAACACCGGTGACACATTAAATGATGAAACCGGGCCCGGGATCCAAACGAGCATTGTTGGAAAGCCCCAACTTTACTTCCTTTGAATCCTGATTCCAGTCACTGGGGAACAGGTGTGCAGTCCATGTTCACTACCCTCTCGGGTGATCACACAGTCTCAGCCTTCCCTGGCCTCGGCACCGGTTTCCTATGACACGATGGATCAGCTGCCTTTGGGGAGGCCTAATTAAGTGCACAAATACGGCAGCCTTCCCAAATCGCACATTAGTTCTGCTTTAGAATGCCAGAACTTTTCTACCATGGAAAACGCTTCATGCCCTGACTCTTAAAAACCCAGCAAATTCAAATGCATTTTGGGGGGTGGGGCACGAATTCCAAGCTGTTATGTGAGAAAGCAAGGAAAGAAAGAGCTTTTCTTGAAAGGGGGAAACAAAGGGCATCCAGAAATGTCACCAAAATTCCCTGCAAACTCTCTAGCTTGCCCCAAGTTCTTTGTCTGAAGGCCCCGAAAGTGTGATTTATGTAACTCTTTCCCTGGGTCAATGATCGGCTTCTTAAACCTGAGACTCTAAAGCTAGTACAGCAAAGATTTCTTTCTGTATCTCAAATACGTGGAATAAAAAGAAAAAAATAAACCCATTAAATGGCCCAGACTTTGTACATTTCAAAATTGTCCACCTATCTGACTTGTTATTTCTCTTTTCTCTTCCTCCTTTCCTCTCACCCCAAAGCCTAGTCTACCAACCAGTAGATTCTATAGAAAGCCTCTTTGGTTCTGTAGCTGAGAAGACACTATAATGGCTGTTTTTGTGCATGTGGATTTCACAGCAATCAGCTGTCTGGGTTATGTTTAATTCTACATCTTCTGGAGTAAAATCATTTCGGTGACAATCCCCAAAAGACACTGCTTGTTGTCTATTTCCAGAGTTCAGTGGACCACTGTATTGATCTGTTTTCCCTCATCAAAAGATAGAGAGTGGCTTGGCCTTCAACTTGACAATCCTACAATACCATTCAATGGTGGAAGCCTGGACTAGGAGTCAAACAGGTTCACCCACCACTTGGTCTTTGTAGCCCAGAATCTGAATGGATCCTCCAGGCTCCAGGCTGACACCCAACCCAAGCCTCTGGCAGGACAGATGCAACCCTTCAGTTTGCCCTCATGGGTTTCCTGCCCAGGGAAACAGCAGCCTCTGTTAGGCTTGTTACCTCAGGAGAATTGAAGGGTCATTTAATCAGAGTGGCCATAGATCCCAATAAACTTGCCTTTGCATCCTAGACACTTTTAGTTATCAACTATTAATAATTATGCCAGGACATGAGATCTGTTGTGGGTATATGATCACTGTTCCACTTCACTTCTTTGGATGGTTGGGAGATTTGGAGAAATGACTGACATTGTACCCTTCTCTCTCTAGGGTCCTAAGAAACTGGAAGTTTCGGACTTTGAATTTTGATTTTGATGCCCCTATTCTGTGTTGCCTATTCTAACAGAGTCTACCAGATTTTAGACTTCACAAAAGCAAAGATGTACCTAGAACATACTGAAGTATACCCATTGTATGTGGGGTGGAGACTTTCTGATGCTGATGGCTAAGGAAGAGCCTGCATTTCCACAAGCAGGTAGGGCTATCTTCACAGAAGGCCCACATCAGGAGTTCCCAAACTTTGGACCTATAAAATATCCAAACCTTTTGGAGACCTGCAAAATTTATCAGCTTTGTATTTTGCCGTATAAGGACCTTAGAAAAAACCAACTACTCAACATTTACTCTGACCGTTTTGTCATAACAAATAAGAGGTTTTAATACTTAAAAAAAAAAAATAATAATAACTTACCTTGATTTTAGAATAAAGGGAAATCATTTAAATTTTCTACATTTAGCTTTGTTAAACACTTATACACTGCCTTTATTTTTTCATTTCCCCCAGACTAATGAAACTCTGTTAAGGACCTGCAGTAAGGGCCACTCATGGTTATGTCACCTGTGTGGTCACCCAGGGCCCCATACCAAGAAGGGCCCAAGCTTGGGGTTTAGTAATCTGCAGATGCTGTCTTGAAAGTCTTAATTTTACCTTAGAATCTGTGCTTTGTAAAGGAAGGCTGATGGGACAGTCGAGCATGGACTGGGTAGTCTGCTGCTGCCTTTTCTTTTCTGGTTCTTAGTTGTCTGTTTTTTGCCTTCCGGTACCTTATTCCACATCACTATTGTTGACCATGCACCCCTGGTGGTTAAAGGGTTGCATGGGGTGGGAGGCACAGGTGTGGGGAGAACCAGGTCGGGTAGTGAGCCTGTTGTGTACAGTACAGGGCGAGGCAATGCAGGGGCTCTCCACCCCGCACCACCTCCCACTGCCACGGAGTGTTCTGTAGGCAACTGGGAAGCTGGAAACCCCCCGGATCACCTGTCAGCCATGAGTTATGATAGGAGGCCTCTGGGAAGGGGTGACTTCCCTGGTCTGGACCAGGGTCCCACATTTTTGTTTTGCACTTGGTCCCACATATTATGCAGCCAGCCCTGCCTGCAGTAGCCCTCCAATGACACTGGAGGACTCCTCGATTAGCTGGTAGATCCTTGCTCCTAAACAGCTCTCTACTCCTGTCACTTGTAAGTAGATTCTTTGAGTAATGGCTTCAAAGCCCAGAATTCCTTGTGGAAGGCAGATGTCCCCAGAGGCCAGCACTGGCCTGTTGGGAGCTATTTTATTCTTGGCCTGGCGTGGGTGGCTAATCATCTTTATCACCTTTCACTGGTGGGTAGCATATCACACTTTAGGAAGCACTCTTTCACTCTGTGTGTGTGTGCGTGTGCGTGTGTATACGTATGTGCGCACATACATTGATCTTACTTTCTCTAGCCTGATGCACCTGAAAGAGCTTATACTTTGGATTTTCAGACAAATTTAGATTCAGGTCCCAACTCTCACTTTCTGGCTGTGTGGCTTTGAGCAAGTGATTTGTGTCTTTCTAAACTTTGAAATCCTCATTTGTAAAGGGAGATTCCTACCTCACATAACCCAATTTAAAGATTAAATGTGGTTATACAATCCAGCATAGTATCAGGTGATCAGTTAACATCCCTTCCTTTCCTCTTCTTCACCTGCACCCAAGAGATGAGGAACAATGCCTGGGGTGGGAAGCAATGTCTTGTCTAGGTACGCCCGCCCAGTACGGGCTGAGCCAGGCATCTTACTGGTCCCAGGGCCTTTCCACTTGTCAAGAGGTAGCACTGCTTCATAGAAAAAGCCCTGGATAGGTGAGCAGCAATAACTCTGGAAATACATGGAGCTGCTTCTCAGGGAATGAGATTCAAGCACACAGGACTAGTTAGTTTTGACAGGTAAGAGAAAATATTGAAATGGGGTGGAGAGGGGAAAGTTGGGAGGAAAGTTAAAGCATGAAGTATAAACACAACCTCCTTCCCATCTTTCCCACATCCCAGCCCTGCCTTTGGAGAGGCTGGCAGACCTTTTGTTACTGCAGTGGAAAGGTTCGTGAGGGTGGCATTAATGCTGTGCTTTGGACTAAGAATCAGGAGGCCTGGATTCTAGTCTCCGATTTTCTCTCTATAACCTTGGGAGCACCACCTCCTATTCTGGAACCAAATGTCCCAACTTTTAAATGCATTAGACTAGACAACCTGTTAAAATTTCTTCTAGCTTTGATACTTTGTTGTTGTTTTTTTTTTAAGTTAAAGAAAGGATATAAAAACATTCTGTAAGAGGCTGGGGCATGTCCACTGAACTAGGTGGCTTTAGGAAAGCCCGTCCCTCGTCCTGGGATGCTGGTTCCTGGGGCAAGGCCATTTGTTGAGACTCCATAATGGCTGACCATCTGATGATTCTTGCATCTCTATCCACACCCAAAAGCCGCACTCAAATGGGTTGTGACTGACTTCATGAATAGTGACAGATTCAGCCATGCTCACGAGAAGTGTTTCAACAGTCATCGCCAAACAGAAGGAGCACTGTGGGCTGTTGTGGTGAGAATTCTGGGGAGTGCTATTTATGGCTCTGTTTTGGTTTACCCTAAGCCTAGTACACAGGGTACAGTTGAAACTGGCCTCAGCTGAAAACACTCTCTTGTTTCGCAGGGCAAAATTTCCAAACTTTTACATGCAGCCTGTGGGCTCTAGGCCTACTGCTCCTGCCTCTGCCTCCTCTGGTTTCCCAGAGAAACAGTGTCACCCTTCTCCCCTTCCCCCTCCTGCTTGGCCTCTGAGTCATTCCTAACAGAGGCAGGACATATATTAACAGCATATCATTAGGGATTTAGAGCCAGACAGACCTTGGCTCAAATCCCAGATCCTCCATTTTCTAGTTGTGTGACCTTGGACAAGTCACTTAACCTTTCTCACCCTCAGTTGCATGAGGTAAAGACTGGAAGTAAGAGTACCCAACAAGACTGTTTTAATAATTAAAATGATATATGTTGCTGAAGATAAATCCTGATAGACATCCTTAATTGTGTTTTTCTCTCTGCCCCAATCATTTTGGACTGATCCATTGAAACCATGCTTCTGCCTCAGTTTCCCTTCCTGAGTTTTGAGCTCTTTCCTATTTTGTGCTCCTGATCCACCAGGGAGGATTGGACCACGGCTCTGCCTGTGCTGCCCAGGAACCACTGACTGCAGGCAGGGATCGTCCCGTGGATGGAAAGGAGATATGAATATCGATCTAATTTTGTAGATCAGGAAACTGAATGTTGGAGAGGTTAGGTCCAATGTCACAGGGGGGACAACAGTGGTAAAGGCTGAACTCTAACCCCGTGTCTGACTTCAGAGCCTTCTCTTGTAATCACCAACCTTTTTGCTTTCGAGCACTGTATACTTGCTTCATGTTCCTTCCTACCTTTTTGGAGAACCATTACCATACTAGCCACCACTTATTGAATACCTATAATCATTACATACATTATCCCGTTTGACCTTCCCAGAAATACTGTGGAATATTTTCCAACCTATTTTACAAATGAGAGTGCTGAGGTTGGAATAAGTATGTTATCCAAAGTCAAGTGGCTGTGAAAGGAGGAGCCAGGATTCAGACACCACATATGATTTCTTTGTAGCTTCTTATGCACTGTGCTGTGTGCCAAGTGCTTTATAAACATTAACTCTTGTAACAGCTCTATGAGGTAGGTAACACTACAATTCCCATTTTCAAGACAGAGAAACTGAGGCAGGAAGAAATTAAAAAATTTGCTCCAGGCCTCACAAGTAAGAGTGACAGAGGTGGATTTTGAATCCAGGCAGTCCAGTTCAAGTATCTGGGCTCCCAGCCTTGAGCATTGTGTTGGTAATAAGAAGTGAAGGATGACAAGAGAGGTGAGGGGAAGAGATGATTTCAAAGGCAGCAAGAATTTTCCTCGTCTACGCAGGAGGAGGCTCAGTAAGTCCAGAAACTACAAAAGCTCTGGAAGAAGGAACTCTCCACCTACGTGGACTGCAGCAGGCCCCCAGAGTGCTGGCTCCTCTCCTCCAAAAGGGGTTGGCCACCCTGCAGGATTTTCCAGCATTGAGCAATGGTGTAGGTGTTTTGTTTCCTTTAGGCCCACTGAGATGCATCATGAGGAAATTGCCTCAGACTTTTGAGCAAGCTGTGATTCCACTATTCAGCTACAAAATTCTCAGAAGAGATGGAAGTCAAAAGTGTTAAATGACCAGTTACATTTAAATGTCCGAGGGGGTGGGGCTTTGTCAGGAAAGGCAAAAACAAACATGTATTGAGTAGCTACCAGGTGCTGAAACATGGAATTTGTTAAACCTCATAATAACTTTTTAAAATTGTGATTCACTCCATTTTATAGATAAGTAAACTAAGGCTCAGAGCAACATCGATATCCCCAAATCTGGTGGCATGTAAAGGAGACTGGTATAGTCCAAGGACAGTATATATGACATTGGGTTGTATACTCTTGGCTAGTTCCCTGGTACCTCTCATTGGCCTGTGACTGATGCATATGATTGTAGAATTTTCCCATAATTAATGTTGAAATTACCAGAGTGTCTGCCCAAACACAGAGACCATTCTGCCAACCTGGTGTATTTTGGTTTAAAAAATTATCATTCTGAAAAACAGCTTCAGGAGAAGAAACAGGTTATAGGGAAAGCTTCCAAGAAATCTTGAAGTCATAAAGAAAGAAATTCACAAATGCGAGGACATGAAAATGTAAAACTCCTGTACAAGATATCATAAGCAAAAGTAGATGATGAGGGCCACATCATAAGAAAGTCTTCAATGTATATGTCAAAGGATTGATCTGCAAAGTATTTAAAGAACTCCTCCAAATCAATGAGGAAAAGACAACTCTATAGAAGAATGAAGAAAGGATATTAATAGGCCATGAACAGAAAACATAAATCAAGTGACTGTGGATATAAAGAAATGTTCACTCTTAACTAGTAACAGGGCAGAGGCAAAGGAAGAGGACGATGAGAAGTCATTTTCTGCCCAACATATTGGCAAAAATGTTAAATCATTGACAATATCCAGTGTTGGCAAAGGCACAGGGGCGCCATTGGCAGGAATACAAATTGAGACAGCCTTTTTGGAGTACATTTTGGCCACAGCTAATAAAATTTTAAATGCGCAAATCCTTCTAGTTGAAAGTCCACTTTTTTTGTATCTGAGATAAGTCTTTATACTTGTATAAAAGGAACCATATTAGTGATGATCCTTAACACCATTTATAAAAGCTAGACAGTAGAAACTACCTAAATGTCTATCAATAAGAAATTGGTTAAATAATTTTTTATGTATGCAGGCTCTGGAATTACTACCAATATGTAATAGATACGGGGCAGCTTTATATTCATTAACATACTCCCCAAATTTCTTTTAAGTGGAAAAAAATTTGCAGAACAATTTAAGTGAAAAAAAAGTTGCATAACAATTTGTACTATATGATTCTACATACGTGTGTTTTAAAAAGGTTAGAAAGACATACAAAATGTATAATAATGATTATCTCTGGGTAATCAGGAGAGGTTTGTGCCTTTTGTGTTTTGTTCTCTGTTTCTGTATTGTTCGAGGTTTTACAATGTCTAAGTGTATTCCTATCATTTTTCAATTATCTAAAGAAGAGCAAGTTGGCCACAGAGACAGAGCCACCTGCCTTGCACTCTGGGTTACAGACTGCTTGCCCAGAATTGAGAAATACACTGACCCAAAGCAGAGGCTTCCTCTTCTGCTGATGGGAATGGAAAGCAGCTCATTTGGAAACCATCTTTCCCTCATTCTCTCTGTCTGTCTCTCTGTCTCTCATTTCCAAAGGTGCTCACACATCTGAACAAGTGTGTACATATACATCTTCCTCTGGTGCACATGTTCACTCGGAATAACTACCGCATGGGCTAGATCACGATCCGAGAACTTGAATTCTGGACCAAAGAGATTCTTGTCATCTTGATAAAATTTGTACACAATCACACCCCAGTACAACTACAGCAAAAACAATAAATTGTCAGGCCCCATCAGCACAAGCCTTGATTTAAACCATGGGGTCCAGTGGGCATGCATTGGATGTGAAACTCCTTAAATAATGGCTGTGCTAGACTAAAACATATCAGATGTTCCTTTAGCCTTAGCTCGCCCAAGATATAAACTATGTGTTCAGGGGAAAGCAAAGTCAAATGACTCATGACAGAGTTTGTTTTTAGTATGAATTATTTTTTCTGGCTCCTTGCTTTTAAAGACAGATCCTTTTCAGAGGAGCTGAAGCAAGGGCTGCTGGGAGCTGGGTTCATGAGCCTTCCCACCACTTCTGAAAGCTGGAAGTGGATGCGCTGGGAAGGAGAGTTTATTTCCCATTATGATCTCTCCCATCATGCATTGCTTCTTTTTCCTTTCAAAACAAACCATATAATGGCAGCCTGTGATGCCTGGGTTAAGAGTGGAAAGAGCACCAGATTTGGAGTCTAAGAAACCTGATTCCAATAGCAATTCCAAATTTGCTATTTACTAATTGCACGATGCAGGGAAGGTCACATGACTTTCTCTGGGCTGTAGTTTCCTTGAGTATGAAATGGGATGAATGAGCATCCACTGGACCATAGTGGGGATTCCATGTGGTAATCTAGGCAGGTGTCTGCCCCACAAGAGGCACTCAATAAAGGGTACTGGACTAAACACCTGCGGGCAGGGATGGTGTCCTATTTACTCAGAATTTCTAATGCTTGTTTTAGAATTAGAATGGGACAAAAAATATTTGAAGAATGAAGTCAGCAATGTATTTTGTTCTTATAATGTGCTAGGTAGGCGCTGTTCTAACTACTTTATATGAATTATCTCGATCCTCATGAATAACCCTATGAAGTAGAAACAAATGCTATCCACATTTCGTGGTTGAAGAAACTGAGGCAAGGGAGGTTAAGAAACTTGATGAAGGACACAGATAGTTGGCAGAGGGGCAGGGATCTGAATGCTTGCAGTATAGCTCTAGAGCAGGAGGGAGGAAGGGAAAATGGGCAGACCAGAGGCTCCCTATGTGGAATCTAAAGAAAGGCTACATCAAGAAGAGCCTACCTCTTGGAACACATTAGAAGAACAGACACAAGGGGAAGAAGAACATCAGGAGCATGGTTATTCATGGCCCTGAGGAAGCACAAGTGGTGGACAACCAGAAACCACTCATGAGAGTGCAGATTAGGACAGCTTCTTAGGGTGCTCTGGGCCCGGAGATGCGCATGCTTCTGGAGAGGTGAGGATCTGGGACAGGGCTGCTGGCCAGGAAGGATGAGGGAGCTGCCCAGCTGGTGCCCATACATACTACTACTCTCAGAAGATAGAATTAAATGAACACAGAATTCCAGAGCTGGAAGGGACCTTAGGCATTGCTTGGCACCATTTCACTGTACAGTAGAGAACTGTTACTTGCTCAGTACCACACCACAAGTTAATGGTAGAACAAAGACCAGAACCCAGCTGACTAATTCCCAAGCCTGCAAGCTACCTCTGGCATGCAGAATACACAAACAGTTATTCTCCTTTCTATGCAAAGCCTTGAGGTTATGACTTTTTTTTTTTCAATCATTCATCCATCCCATAGTTCTCATACAAGCAATGTTCAGGAGAAAGGAATGCTGGTCATGCGGCTTTGGAAAGTCCAGTCCCATTGATAAGGCCATCCCCATCCCTAAAATGAATGCTTAGTTTGCTCTCCAAATATGTCACTGAATAATCAACTAGGCAAGCACCCTTTTGATAATGATGTGTGTCTCCATAAGAGGCTGCCTATAGGGACACAATGGGAAGAATTTGGAACAGTGATATATCAAGGTGAATTTACAAAATACCTTTTGACTTCATACTTCCATGTCATAAGCTGTCCCTATAACACGTGTGTAGACAAACGCATTCATCCATCCATTCATTCACTCACTCACTCACATTCACATTTTCATCCAATACACAGCCGAGTTCACCTCTAGGTTCATGAATCATTTTTGTCTAAGATCGAAAATTCTGTATACCCTCCCCTCATCTCAGTCCCTCAACATACACACATATACATGCAAACTAAAGTGTTGTTTAGTTAACACTTCCAAGTCCTGGCTCAAATATCATTTCCTTGGAACATTTTTCTGACTCCCCAAGGCTGGGTAAGGTGCAACACTTATCACGGCACAGAGCACACTCTATTATTGTTGTCTATTTAATTGGATTTCTCCTTTGCAATGTTATAAGAAACTTGAGAACAAGGATTGTCTTTCTTGTTTAGAGCTGTGTCTGTGAACAGAGACAGACCTAGCACAAGAGACTGGCACATAGATGGCACTCAAGAAACATTTGTCAAATAAATAAATGCAAGAAAGAAAAATGACTGAAGAATGATTATGACATAGACTCTGCCTTCTGTAAGCCTCCAGTCCAGTGGGTGGTGGACACACAAAGGAGAGTCACCATACATATGTGAAGTGTAACCAAAGTCTGTTCTGTGCTACAAAAGCACTGAAGAATAAATGACTGTGTCAAGATGGTTGGGATTTTGCTTTTGCCTTATGTTCATCTTAATCTGACTTTATAGAATAGAAATGTGTGGGATGTGAGTATATGTAGAAGGCACACAGAGTATAACCTTTCTCAGTTCAATTCTCTTGTCTGTGGCTCTCCCCCCCACCCCCCCCCACCGACTCCCATGGTGACATCTCAGATGCTGTCTTTCCAGACCATTTCTTTGAATTCAGTGAAACCATGGTCTATGGCAGAAAACAGACTGTCAGAGAGCTGAGGAAGGAAAAAGAGAGAGGAGAGCCATATCACAGAGTTCTTATTTAACACATTCCAGCCTTCCTGGTCTTTTTCCTTTTCCTCAGCACTTTCAATCATTCCTACCTCAGGACCTTTGCACTCGCTGTGCTCTCTGTCATTCGAGTCTCACTTCAAACATTCCTTCCTGAGAGTGTTTCCCACCACTCTCACAGCTAGTCCTTCATGCCCAGTCTTCCTATAATCCCTCTTTGTTTCCTTACATTGCTTTACTTTCTTTCACAGAATTTTTGCTACCTGAAATCATATGATTTGCTGTGATTACTTGTTTCTAGAATTACTATTACTGGACTCCTGCCAAAAGAATATAAACTCTTTGAGGGCAGACATTGCTTTTCAAGAGACACAGCTGAAGGTACTCAGCGAGGATTAAAAAAAAAAAAACAAAACAGGCATCAAAGGGTGAAGGAGATGCAATAGCTCCCAAAAGGAAAGCTAGTTAATGGGAAAAAGAAAAGTAACCTGAACTGACTTCCAAAGTTTAAGAAAGAATTAAAAATATTAAATTCATAACATTAACTCTTTCATTGCACGCTAACTGTGGCAGGCTGATATAGTACGCTGCTGAAGTTTCTCTTTTGGGGATTCGTAAACATTCCATGAACATTTGTAAAATGGGGATAATTTTAGTTCTTGTCTCATACTGTCGTGGTGATGAAATGAGTTAATTCATGTCAAATGAGCTGAACAATGCTTGGTATATAGAAAACATCAATAAATGTTGCCTGTCCTCCTCCCCCTGCCTCCTCTACAAAGAAATGTGACACAGAGGTAGTAACTGTTTATAAGAATTTTATGTATTGCTATGTAGTAGATTTACTTTTTGTTTTTAAAATGGAGCACAGAACTTGTACAGTGTACAAAGTTAAACACTTTGTTTATGCCCCGTTTTGAATTTAACATAGTGCAAAATGGTTTTATAAGAGTTATTTATCAGCATTTATATAATCGAAGAATTTAATAAACATATTTATGATTGTTTAATTAAAGATTAAAAGTTTTGAGACATAGAGAACCACAGAGGAACTGTGAGAAACTAGAAGAAATGATGCTAAAAAATTTAGTGGAGAGAATAAATAGGCTAAAAGGCTGTAATAAAACTTTATAAGGATTAATGCAGATAACAGTGAAGAAAGAGAAGAGCATTTGAAGACATGAGAAGAAATTATTACAAGATAGTAAATGGAAGCACCACATACAATAATCACTTTGCTGCAATCACCATGGGACATGCCTGTTACAAAGATGAAAACAGCAATTAAACTGCTAAAACAAGAACATGTTAAATAAATACAATGATATTTTATTAATAACTTTTAACAGTCTGCTAAAACAGCATATATTACTTCAAGGTTGGCTAGTTCTCTATAAAAAGATTTTTTAATTACCGCTCTTTTTGGTTTGTTGCTAGATTGGAAGTCTGATGGATGGAACTAGTGATCTATCTTACCAGGCTGCCATTGCCTTCTCTCTCCTTCAACCCCAAGACCCACAAGCATTTTGTTGCTGCATCTCAAAGAGCATAGGGATTGCTTTTTTAAAAGGTACTGGGAATATTATAGCAGCATATGCAATGTTCCTTAGAGTCCCTAGGTGTCACTATTGCAAAACTAACGGAAGCCTGAATCATCAAAAGAAAAAAAAAGAGAAAAAAATAACATAAAAAGTACATTTAGTACAAAACACTAAAAGCAATAACAGCTCAAAAGGTAGACACCAATTATTACAGAAGCTACAAACAATTTAGTATCTCTATGACAATTATCAATTTCCTTTTTAATTCAAGGGCTCACCCCACGAACAAGAGACATCTTATTTTTTAGCCAGAAAAAAAAACTTCAAGGTTGTTTTCTCTCTCTTTAAAACATTTACATTTAAGGACTCAATGGAAACCCACGCGATGCTAAAAGGTTGTGGTATAAGTTGTTTTATAATTAAGATTGGCTTGACAGCACAAAAGAACTAGCATTCAGAGTAAAAATATATGATAGTGAATGAGGGTTGGCCCAGAGGAAAAAAAGTTATTTGATATTCAACCAAAAGCTATAATCTTATTAAATATATTTAAACATGGTTTTCATTTAGATTTGGCACCTTGATTAATGGGGAAGTATTAAATAATACCTGGCTGCTAAGAGTATGTTTAGGAATCAGTGCCACATAAAACATACAACGTGTACAGTTCGGTTTCATTGTTATTTAAGGCTTCTCTGATCTCTTGGCTGTGAGCACACACATATTAAAAATTAAGTACACACACTCTATGCATGCTCAACCCTTTTAAAAGGCTTTTTTTTTTTTAAACAGAACATGCAATAGAACTCAACTCTGACGAAAGGTAATGGATTCATCCCTTTGGGACAGCTGTCCTGTTTATCAAAAGAAAGGAGAGGGGAGGGTCAGAAGCAAAAAAAAAAAAAAGAATTCTAAGTGTTCAGCAAAGAGAAATGCCCAACTTTAGAGAGGAGCTAAAATCATCTTTGCCAGAGTTGAGGGGTCGGATGAATGGTACCTTTCACCATGAGGCCAAATGGGGGTCTTGGAGTGGGAAGAGAGTATCTTAAGATATGGGAGAATGTGCTATTGGCCAAATGAATGCAGACAGATGCTGACTGATTCCAAATGCATTAAAGAAACACTTGTTTTTTAATGAGGCAGGGCATCTATAGTTTTCTGGATATTATGCTAGGCACTGATCAAGGGGTAGAAACTTGGGGGCAGGGTGGTTAAGACAAGTGGGGGAGACAGAAATGGTGAAGATGCAAAGAGCCAAGTGCCACAATAGTGTTCTAATCAATGTTTCTGCTGGAAAAAAAAAACAAAACATATATATATATATGTTTATATATATATATATATATCTGATGAACAGAAGCTGCAGAATAAATGAGCATTTTGTCCTTTCCAGTATCATGAGGTTCCCTAAAATCCTCAGGCTGGAACAAAACATCTCAGAGTGGCCAAAATGTCAGACAATATCACATTGCATCTCTACACAAACCTGTGGAAGAGGTCCCAGTATTATTACTTTTTAATTTGATAAATTAAATTTAAATCCAGAAAAGTACAGAAAATAATACCTTATACCTCGAAAGGGGGGCGGGGGAGTAAAAGCTTTTTTTTGACACAGATATAATTCTGTTCACTTACAGATAGTACAACTGAGGCTCTGGGAAGTTCGTCACATTATTCGAGATCATACATTTAATAAGTTACAGAGGTTACACTGGAGCCCAAGATTCTTTTACTTGAAAGTCCACTCTTTTAAACCTCTAACTGCCACATCCCCACTCCTCTATGGATGAATAAAGACTTAGGGCAGGAGCAATGAAGGGCAGAATAAAGACTTAGGGCAGGAGAAATTTTGGGTGAAGATGGGGTACAGAGCACGCAATCTCATTCATCTCCCTGTCACCTACTTGCAAAAGACGAGAGGAAGAGGAGCTGAGTTCTCCTCAGATACTGCTTCTCATTGCCACTGTCGTCCACAACTGGGCTATTCCCCGCACTGGCCAGAAGTCACTAAAATGTTAAACATGCCAAAGTCTTCATAGCAATGATAGGTACAATCAGGGACCACAAGGGGTAGACTGTGTTGCATCAAGAATACAACCAGGAAGAGATGGAATTTTGACATGGATGAAGCCTGAGGACATTATGCTAAGTGAAATAAGCCAGTCACCAAAGGACAAATACTGTATGAGTCTACTTATATGAAGGGCTTAGAGTAGTCAAATTCATAGAGACAAAAAGTAGAATGGTTGTTGCCAGGGCCTGGAGAAAGGGGGAAATGGGGAATTGTTTAATGGATATAGAGTTTCAGTTTTGCAAGAGGAAAAGAGTTCTGGATATTGGTTGTACAATAATGTGAATAATACTTAACACTACTGAACTGTCCACTTAAAAATGGTCGATTTTATGTTATGTGTATTTTACCACAATTAAAACCAACAAAAGAAAGAATACAACCAGGAACTCTTTCTCAGTAGTCATTTACAATATTCTCTTGCCTGGCACAGTACGAAGCATCACCTTCCAATTTTTTAGATTTGTAGAAGTGAAAGTCCTTCTGTGTTACATCCCAGCTACTGGTCTGGAAAGCAGGAAGTCTGGAGGAAACAGTTTTGTGTGTGTGTGTTTTTTTTAACATGTAAACTTTTACATCTGCATGTTTTATATGACTTCTCATCCTGGTTTGACCAGCAAAGAGCTCTCTGGCCACGAACAAAACACTTCCCTTTTCCAGGTCTCAACTTTTTCAGCTGTAAAAAGGAGGGACTGAGTGGGATGATCTCCGAAGGCCCTTTCAATTTTCGGATTCCGATTCCAGTTTTTTCAGACGCTAACACTTTCTGCTCTGTTGGTTATGCTTCATTTATACTTCAGGTACTTCTGAAATACCTACTCGCTACATTTTCCCCAGGAGTTGAGCACAGAGAAGAAGGAAGGATGCAGGGTGAAGAAGGCAGACAAGAAGCAGAGAGTTAAGGGTATCCTGGAAGGAGCACTGGACTGGGAGTCTGAGACTGAGGCATAGTCGTGGGCTCTGCCACTTGCTAGCCAGGTTTATCTGAAAGGAAGGAAGCATTTACTGGGGCCTGCCAATGCATAAGACACTTTCGCACATATTATTACTTCACAAATTTTAGTAATTCACTTACCATCTTCACAACTGTTTCCACATACGAGTACTACCTGTAGTATTATGTTGTATTTTTCTAAATTCTGAATAAACTCCTTTCTCTCTTTTTAAAAATTGCTTTGCTCTAAGCAAAAAAGCCCATAAAAACTCAGGTTTGGTGCTGGTTATGTTTTTTTTTTTTCCTAATATATGGTAAGATAAATATATAACTATTAGAAAAAGATTGGCCACGTGCCAGCTAAAATCATTTTGAGTGCCACTGGTGTATGTGTGCATTATGAGAGGTGCCACATTATCCTACTTTATCTCTACTTATGGCTACTAACCATTTGAGCCTGTAGAATTTAGTCACTCACCCAAGTTTGAACCAGCAGACCCCAGAGCAATGTGCTGGTCAATATCCCTCCCATCTTTAGAGTTTTAAAATTGCAGAGAGAATATTTCCAAGATGTCAAAATTACCCTGCCAAATTACTTTGGAGACTGGCATAGGGTTAAAAAAATTTTTATTTTGCCAAGTAAGAACTCAAAATAAAAAAAATATATTCTCATAACAATGTAATATAAAAAAAAAAGCACAGGACTTTCTACACCAACCAACTGGGAAGTATACTAGTCAGGATAATAAATCATTTAAGAAGAAAAACATTTATGACATTCTGCTTACTTTTCTACATTTCTCAGTCTGGGGCAAACTTTGTCACAGATGAGCCACTATCCAGACACAGCATGGTGGACCACGGGACAATGGGAGACACTTTGGAATCATGCAGATCAGAGTTCAAGTCCAGGTTTTGTGCTAACTACATGTGAAGCTCTGTGAAACCTTAAGCTGAGCCTCAACTTTTCATTTTTAAACTAAGGCCACTACTCATTGTTATAAAGATTAAAGGCTATAGTGAATAAAATGCCTAGCGCAGTGCCTAACCTGTGTAGGAGCTCATTAAGTGGCCGTCATGACAGCTTTTCCCACTCTCACAGTATCTAACTAGGAAGGTTGCTGTGAGGAGGCAATATGCCAGTGCATGGAAAGTGCGTTATAAATGTTTTACAAAACTCTAATTGTTCCGGTAGATCTCAGCTTAGAAGTTACTTCCTCTGGGAAATGTTCTTTGACCCACCAAGCTGGATATGAACCCCCTGCGCCTGGTACTATGGCACCTCGTGCTTTCTGTTCACTTGTCACACTGTATTGAAATTGCCAGGCAATCTCTCCCTTACTGCAGCAGGCCCACAAAAGCTCCAAAAGGGTGGGAAATATATTGGTCTTACTTGTTGTTTCTCTACCATCTAGCACACAGTTCTCTGCCAAATACAGTATTGGTGCTCTTCCAATTTGTTAAATGGACACATGAATTAACGGGAGGATGGACAGGAGTTTTCATATTACTTGTATGGTTGATGGTCCTGACCACGGGCTTATAACAGAATTTCCCAATGTTTGGTCCTTGAAATTTAAGCAAAGTTAGATGTTCCATGAAAAACTACTTTTTTGGTTAAGTAAATTTGAGAAAGACTACATTCTATATGCTTCCACAACCCAGGAAATTCACTGTGCGTATTTACATATTAAAGTCTCATAAGAAGTCTTGCTATAAAGATATCTAGTTAACTAAACATGCAATTTCCAAAGAAATTATTTCCAGGAATATGTTTTAATATTCCAACAGACATGTTTGGGAAATCCTCACCTATAGAGAACTTAGGCTCTGAGCAAATGTTTTTTATGGTTCCTATCAATTCTTTGCTCTGGGTCTCCTTCTTCCACTTAAACTGCATAGCTAGGAATCAGGAGAGACAAGCATAGAGAACTGGACAAAAAAGGTGACATAAACAATAGAACCTTTGAGAAAACTAGTAGATGTATGAATGAGCTGACCAGTCCAGGAACTGACCAAAAGTATTTTGACAGACTACAAATGTCCTCATCTGTATCACTCCTCAGAGCTTTCACACTTCTATGCATAAACATCATTGCAATTGTTCTTCTTCTCCCTCCTCTCTCCTTTTCTCCTCCTCCTCCTCCACCACCACCACCATCCAAATTTATGGCACACGGTGCTTGGCATTGTTTGTCCTTCCTGTACTAATGTATTTAATCCTCACAACCACCTTATGAGGGAGGTGCTAGTGTCATTTTCATTTTACGGAGGTGGAAACTGAAGTGCACAGAGGTTAAATAAGATGTTTTGGAAGATAGGTAGAGCATTTTATAGATTTATACTAAGAAAGTTTACTGATTAAGAAACAGAAGCTCTGAGTGTTTAAGTGAAGCAGTAAGTATACCGCCACGTCTGTCTGATTCCAAAGCAAGCTCCTCTACCACATCAGGCTGCCTTCCTGCTGTTAATAATAGTTTTTATTTGTGAGTTACTTTATAATTTACTAAGCACCTCCACATCTTTAATTCTATTTAAATCTCCTGACAATGCTTTAGACATTACTTATCCATTTTGTAGATCTTGAAATTGAATCTCAGAAAGCTGCTGCTGCTACTACTACTACTACTAGTAGTAGTAGTAGTAGTAATAATACAAAATAATAACTACCTTCCACTTTTGATGAACTGATTACTCAAGGCAAAAGAGCTCAGAAAGGGTAGATTTGGGGCTCAGATGCAAATTTTCTGATGCCAAGTCCAGAGTTTGCTCCACCCTTGAAAGATGGGTCTCTCTAAGACCGTAGCATGATTATTCCAGCTGTGGCAGGGGAGAGAGGTTTACAGCACCATCTCGGCATTCTGTTGGTGTGGTTTTTAAAGTGACTCAACATCTGCCATTAATTAGAGTTCCTGTTACCATGGTGATGGTTTTATTATTGCTAGGCTGATAAGATGGTCAGTTCAAGAACACTATCTTCTTCCTTTTCCCTCTCCCTCTCCAGCAAAGTTTTGTCTTTTTAATCCTATCACCTAACATAACCAAACCTTTTGCCACATGGTATGATGGAGTGTTCCTCAAACAGGAAACCCTGTTGGATCCTTGGCAATAATCTTTGGATTTTTTCCCCCCTTTTGCTCAGAGAAGAGGCTCTGTTGGATCAACTTGATTTAAATTTCATCTCTGACACTTATCAGGTGAACAATTTAATTATCTTCACTGGGACTTGTTTTTTTCATATGGAATAATGTATAAGAAAGCCTAACTGACAAGGTTATCTGGAAAATTTGATGTAATAAATAGAAGGGTGCTAGCACAGAGCTTGGAATGCAATGGGAATACAATAAATGGTAGCAGTTGTAATCATTAAAATAATAGCAATGATTATTATTTACAGAGAGATGAGACAGAAATTTAAGATTGGGAGTTGGGGTCATTTTACTTTCAGTCATTTATCAAGTATTCTAATTTGTTCTTCCATTGAAATTGTTATTTTTTTTTATAGCCCTTAACACAAGATATATTTATTTGTATTTATTTATTTATTTTTAACTCTCTCTTCTACTCAACTGTAAAAGCGATGACAACTGGGACAACGGTTAATTTGCTCATCTATGTACGTAGGGGGATATTTGTTGAATAAATGCACAAATATTTACCAAGCAGCTACTCTATCTCAATCTCTATGCTAGACACTAGAGATATGGAACTAACTAAAGCAAGATTCTATCCTCGAGGCAGTCACATGAGGGGTCTGTAAAAACTGACAAAAGTAAAGGAAATGGGGCATTCATTCGTGACTCTAAAGGGGTTTTGTATAAATCCAGTAACATAAATGGAATTAAATCTTCAGTAATCTTCTAGCACAAAGCACTGATTATGGGGGGGTGGCATGGATATCTCAATGCTCTAAGTGTCAAGGAGGATTCACACTGGTGGTGTTAAGCCCCCAGTGTAATCAGAAATTCCCTTTGAAATGTACAGTTGAAAAAGAATGAAAAAGAAAAAGAAAGGCAAGGCCTTTCAGAGAGCTTGCCCACTGACTCCTCCCAGAAGTCTGATCCCCTCTGCTGGTAAAGCAAGAGGTCAGATCCCTAGACGGAAAATCAATCTCCAAGAGTTGCCGGATAGAATTTCTAATTTGCTGGTGCCATACCATGGAGCCTGTTTCCAGACGAGGAGGATGAGGCCCACAGGCTTTAGCTTCCCCACCTGTACACAACCAGGCCAAGCCGACAGCCTCTTTAGGTGCACTGAGCATCTAGGACTCACACAGGCACAGAACCCTCAAACCTACCTTTCTCAATGGCCGGGATCACCCATTTGAAGCTATTTTATTTTTGTATTATTAAGTATTAGTAGTAGTTATTTTAACATATTTTGGGTTATTTCCTTTGAAACAATCTAGCCCAGTGCTTCTTATGCTCAGCAGAGACCCTCCAAAGGTGCCACATTGTGGAGAAAGGGAGGGAGCAACAGGGTAATCGTGAAATAACCTTCTCTCTGTTTCATACACTGGCTTCCTAAGTGTTTCACTCCTTTAAATTTTCTGAAAACCAGACTTGATTCTTTCAGTTTAAAGATGAGGAATCTGAGGCCCAAAGTTGTAGATTTCTTGTTTTTACCTGTTAAAATGTTCAGTCCACACCCATCCACAGCGGCACTGTTGCTTTCAGTGGCCGACTTTCTGTGTAACCACCCGCAAGTGGCTGCCTTCTTAGCCAGCTCCAGGAAGACTACAAAGTATCTGTAAAATTTCAGCTCCAGTTTGGCACAACATACATTTATCTAGCACCTACTACTGGGTAAGGAGGAGGCCGACTTGGACCCTTACCTGGAAGCTCACACTGGAGTGGGGCAAGCACACACTGAAACATCTACAGGCAGTCCTAGAGATAAGCGCAGGCAGTAGGAGAGTACAGAGGTAGGCCTTTCCAAGCAGAGTTTCCAAAACCAACTTTACAGATGGGTTTCAGCATTATCTCAGTGAGCAGACCAGAGGGTCGGAATGTCTGGGTTCCTATCTTACTGGCTATGTGACCTTGGAAAGTACTTAACCTCTTTGTGATTCAGTGTTCTTGTCTGCAAAGTGCAACTAATATCAGGACCTCATGAGATCACTGTGGGGATTAAGTAACTTTAATACACAGAAAGTGTATAAACTGTGGCTGGTACATACTACATGAATCCCCTCTGCTATCAGTTTTGGGAGCCCCTTGAAGAGAGGGGTCCCAGCTCCCCACCACACTACAATTTGCTGGACTCACTAAAGCCTGCTATTCAAGCACTTGCTTGAATTCTCAGTTTAGGATTGTCTATGTATTTCTTCTCCGGCATCTGTAGTGGTTAGTCTTGCGGAGATGAAGACAACTGCTGTAATCCAATTGTCTAAACCAGTCTGGTCTGTCAGGATCCCTCCTCATCAGAGATGCTGACAGGTGAAACTGACAAGGCCAGCTCGGTAAGAATTTCACTCTGATCTGCTCCATCCAACACACAGGCTCCTCATGGCCAAGGGTCAATTGACAGGGAGGGTGCGATGGAGGGAAGAGAAGGAAGATTTTGAGCTGGTGTGAGGCGGATTGCTTGCTTCTCATATCTCAATGCCATTGTCTCAGAAGCTGCCTTCTTTATCCAGAAATTCTCAAACTTGATATGGTACAACACGCTACACACAAATGCGCTCTAGTGAAATAGGATAGCTTTCCAGGGGCTGTTAAAGAGTGTTTCCCTTCTATTTCAGGGACTCTTCAAAACTGTTGGAAATAAGTATATAAACCTTTGTTATTACTCCTAGGCTGAATTAATTTACAGGTGACTTTTCTTAAGCAGGAAGCAGTATTATCATCCAAGAAGCACTTAATGTTGTTGATTTTTAAAAAGTGAGGCTATTAGCCTATGATATATATTTCTAAAACAATAGACAGAGTCAGGGGATGTCAGGCAAAGGATCCTTCCAAGACTCCTGATCAAATTTCCAATTGACCTATTTATAGTTAACAACCCCCACCCCCAACCAACTGTAGTCCTTACACATCCAGCTTTCTCTTTTGCTGCCTTCCCAGGGAGCAAAACTGGGAGCCTTCCCAGGAGTGGACTTGCTCTCCTTTCTGTTTACATTTATTCCTTTGTTCTCACTAGCACCTTTATCTGAAAAGCCCTCTTCCTGCTGCTTCTCTGCTTGTCCTAAGTTCACATTTCAAGTCCCACTTCTTATATAGAACCACGCTTCTCCTTTCTGCTTGTAGCTGTTACCAGACAGTAGATTATATAATGGCACTCTCTGGTTTCAAGTTGCTTCGTTTTTATTTACGCAGCCTGACTGTCAGCTCCTGGAAGGTGGGGTACCTGGGTTTGTTTGCTTTTTATTTTTTTAATTTGTAAAAAACGCTTGGCCCTATGCCATATAATCTAGTACTTTGATGGCACCAGTAGAAACAATGTGTTCTTGGGGACACAACAACCTGCATTCCAATTCCAGCTTGAAAATTAACACCAAGTATGACCTTGGGTAAGTTATTTTAATTTTCTACGTCTGTTTCCTCATTTGTAAAAATGAAAACAATAAATTTTCCACATAAACCTATTATAAAAGTTAAGAAAAGTTAAATATTATTTATATAAAGAAACCTCCAGAAGAAAACTATAGGAATTATGAATGCAGCCTTTTTACTATCTACTTTGAAACAGGAAGCTTGGAAAACTAAGCAACAGATCTAAGTCTCTAATAAACATAATAGACTCCGAGACATATAGACTTAAGTTAAACTCCTAACACCATTTAATAGCTGTGTGACTCTGAGCCTCCATTTCCTCATTTGAAGGACAAGAATAATCACACACGTACTATAGTGACTCACTTAGAATAGCAAATGTTCCATAACTCCAGCTCAAGAAAGAGAAGTTTCTATTTCCTTTTACTAGATCCTATCTTAAAATGTGCCTGGCTCTGAATTGTAATCAAGTCTTGTCTCCTCAGAAAGGTGGTAAGCTACGGAAAGCTACTGACCTCAATGCCTAACTCAGAGTTGGATATTCACTAGAGATGCTTAGGTTAATTTCTTGTCATTTGGCCTTCACTTTGATAAAGTGAACTGCTCTCCATGATAACCAGCTACCTCTTCTCCAGTTGGCCTAGCTCATTCTGATAGGGAGCAAGGAGGGGAAGTGAATTCACTATAAGGACCGACTTCTCTTTTAATATTAAAAGCAACCATACCAGAGTCCAGTCAGGAGAACAGAAACTATTCTAGGTCTTTCAACAGAAAGAATTTAATACAAGAAATAGGTTTCGAGGTGACAGAAGAAACCAAGAAGCCAGATAGGCGATATTGAAGCAACTCAGAGATCAGCAACAGCAGAAAGCTGCTCCCTTTTTAGGGATCAAGGGACAACAAAAGGCTGTGGTGTGACCAGGAGCTAGAGATGTCAGGCTGGAGCTGAAACCAAAGAAGGGCTGAGTGGCCAGAACTGGAACCTGAAATGGAGAGGTTAAGAGCTGGAATCACATAGGAGATGCAGCTGCTACTGTAGTGAAGGGAGAAATCACCCGATTTCTCCCCCATGTCTGCACATCGATCTTCTACCTGTATCTCCCATTGGCCAAACTTACCCAGAGGCCAGTTGCAAGGGAGCTTGGGAAGTGTAATACACAGCAGAGGATGGGTGAATAAGCCATCTGAGAGCAAACAGGCAAATGACAGGCCCAGCTATCTTTACATGTACACATGTAAAGATTTATGGCGATATCTGTACATGTAAAGCACTAGCATAGCATGTGATTGATAGCCAGCTAACAGCAATGGTAGTTACCGATGTAAATATTGCTATAATTTTGTATAACTCAATAACAGCTTATTCATACCAGTAACCATGGTACATATTTTATACATATTATCTAATTTAATCTTCACACCAATCTTTTGAGGTACATATTCTTAATAGTCTTATTTTTAACAAATAAGGAAACAAGCTTAGAAAGGTTTGACCTAATGCACGGCTATAGCATTTGACCTCAGGATTAAAACCCTGATTTATGTGATATCAGAGTCTATGCCCTTAACTATGGTCCTGTTTATTACTTATGAGTCATACAGTTAACAGTAAAAGGGAGGGTGCTAGATAAGTTGAACATAAAACTTTTCAAAATTACTGGGAGGATATTTTGAAGAACCAGATTTCCAGGGCTGAAAGCCTAGAACACTCTGTAAGCATTAAATTTGCCCTTAAAAAAAAGTAGAGATTAAAAAACGAGTACATCACTTAATGTAGTTTATAAAGGTCCATGGCGTTCCCTCTTGAAGGCAACAGGGTAATTTTGCTAAGAGGATGCCAAGTCCAGTGGCCTCTGTAGGCTTGCTGTTTACTGACATTTGATATGCTTCAACATCTGTTGCCCTTCTCAATTGATGGGTGCTTCATTTTAGCACTTCCCTGATGCCAGGCGGGTAAAAAGCCTTAGTACTGAGGTCCTCTAAGACACTTCTAGGTCAGCGACACAGCTTTGTTTGCAAAACTGGCTGAGGGAGGGATAGTCAGGGAAGAGAGGTGAAGAGACATGTCATCTATCTATATGCTGCATATTCTCAGTTCTACTCCAAGGACAAATGACATCTCCAGAAACGTATAGACCCAGGTGATCCTTAACCAGAATTGAAATTTCAGTATCGGGCTCTGGCTTCTTAACAAGGTAGCATACGATGCATTCTTCTGCTGCTTCTGTGAAAGTTCCATGAAACAATTTCTAGATTAGTTTTTAAAGGCATGGCAATTTTAGAATTTGGTACCAGAGAAAATGTGGTCTCTTTGGAGAACCGGTATACTTCTTCGACTCTGTGAACACTTGACATATTTCCCAGTTTTGTCTTGGCTGCCTGGAAGCTCAAAGTAATCCCTTTATTTATGGGTCAGAGACCCATAGGCCAAACCTGTCCCATAAATCTGTTTGGCCTGGCACTCACCAATCCAGGATTAAAACACTTTAAATTTCAGTGTCCTTCGGCAGAGTATACATTCTCCAGTCTGGCATAGAATCAAACCATCTGATCCTCTGCTGGTCTCTTCCTATGTTACTACCAGGCACTTGAAGACATAAATTTGAAGACACCTTCCTCCTCCCCACCCCCTCCAGCCTACGTGGTTATTGTATTTTCCTTTCTACATAGTTTCTGACTTGAGAGTTTTATTTTCTCAGTTTTATTCTGCTTAGTCATTTATTATACACTTCTTCAAATCCTTTGTGGAAGTAGAATATGAATGATAAACAAATAAACAAATTATTTTCTTCCCTAAGCAAAACTGTCAAGATCAGTGTAAGCAGCTGCATTCCCACTGCATCCAAGGACTGAACATTCCTGGTGAGTCATGCTGGGCTGCCCCACCTGCCCTACCTGCCCTATCTGCTAAAAGATTACCACGGCTGTGAGCTCAACCCCACCATTCCCTCAAGCGGCAGAAAGAACTTCTTCCTCACAAGGGAGTGAAGGGCCCGACATAACCTAGTGACATCTGCCCTATATCTAGCATCTAATATGTAAATGTAGCTCTAGGTGCCTCTTAAGCATCAGGCTGTAGGAGATAAGCAGAGCCTGGGTCTGGAGCCAGACCACCTGAGTTTTAAACCTGTTCCACCACTAGCCATCTCTGTGACCTTAGGCCAGTTTATCAATGTTTTAATGCCTCGATTTCCTGCTTTATAAAGTGGAACAATGATACCACCTACTTCATAGGTTTGTTGTGAGGATTACATTAATACATGAAATAACAATAGTACTTTCTGTGTGCCAGGCATTTTGCTAAATGTGCTTTCATTCATAGAATCTTTGCAGCAACTCAGTGGGGTCAGTTAACTATGGAACTGAGGCTCAGAGGAATTAAGGGCCTTGCCCGGCCAGCTTCATCCACACAGCTGACAAACCAAGGAGAAGCCATCACCCTGGAGTGTAACAAAGTGACTACTTTGAGGGATACTTTCTCCCTTCTGTCCCATTTGATTTCTTTTTATCCTGCCCACAGTGGATTGAGCTCATTTACCCTCTTCTACCCCCTGACCCCATACTTGGTAGGGAGCTGCTACAATGCTACATAACTGAGGCTCCAGTAATTATGGCTAGTATTTACTGTTTTGAGGTAAAATGGAGAGAGATTTGTGTAGGACTGAGGCACATGTTCCTTCCTCTGCTTTCAGAGAAGGCACCCCACTACAAAGATTAAGAGCAGAACTGGGGTCACAAGACCCCCCACCCCCAAGTTCCAGCTCTACAGCCTCCATCACTAGCTAATCCTAGATGGCCCAGTTCAAATATTGCCTTCTTAGAAGGGAGTTTTCAGTCCTCAAGATGGTGGAAGACACCCCTTCCTTGCTGCTCCATTATCTCATTATATAGCAACTACAGTAAACAAATAACAGCCACCATTCAATAAACACTGTTGCACACTACATATACTAACATGTTTACTCCTTACAACATGAGTTGTGTGATAATGTATCTACAATGCAGATAATATTGTCATATTTTACATATGAAGATTCTGAGGCACATAGAAATTAAATAACTTAACCCAGGTAAGTGGCAGAGTTGTGATTTGAGCCAAAGCCAAGACCCCATGGTCTTTGTAATTACCTTTAGCGTTGACTTTTTCATAACTGTATGTGTCTGTGGCCACTTCCTCCCCACTAGACTTGGAACCCTACGGGTATGAGATGTATATAATTCTTTGTCTTGCTACCATGTAGGACTTGTCCCTGTCACATAGCAGGCTCCTGCTGATGAACCTTGGCTTAAAGAATTAAACAGAGAACCTCATCACCTGCTTGAATGAAGGTGCAGATACATGCCTTTTCCAGATCTAGCCAACTGTCATCTGTCAGCAAGCTATCACAGCCTACCCGACCTCCTGCAGAAGAGGTGAGCAGAAAATGCATCCTGACATCACAGGAAGGACCCAAGGAAAAAGTGCATTAATGGGGATAAAAACAAGCCTGTGGAGTGATTAATTTGGCCTCCCCTTCAATATTATGTTTATACAAGTTGATTATATAGCACTTAATTACTAATTTGCCCTACTTAAACCAAGAGTGCTTTAAATTTTTAATGAGATAAGGAAAGAAGATGCCTTACTTAGTAAGGAGCAGCTATTTTATTTCCTTCTCTCGTTTTGCCCAGCCAATTAATATCACTTCTGAAATGCATCCCTCTCATGGATTCTTTCTCTCCATCTTCTTCTTGATCTCTCGGGTTTAAGAAGTGATGGAAACAGACAAGAGCCACTTAGAAACAAACTAACTTTGCTTTCTGATCTGGCTGGATGGGCTGGGAAAGGCCTTGTAAAGTGAAATCACATCAGACCCTATAAATGGTGCTGATTTTTTGGGAGTTGGGATGTGTCTATTCCAAGAAGCCATGCCTTGGTTGTTACTGAACTCAGCCATGGGTATCCAAACAAGGCATTCCCCCTATAAGGCTGCAGTGTTTCCTAGGTATTAATGTCAGATACAGGTAAGCACTGCCCTGGGGTAGTTGAGACATAAGAAGAGCGTAGACACTGGAGTCAGATCGGGACTTGATTGCTAGCTCTGCCACTTGCAGTTATACCATGGGCACGTTACTTAAACTTTCTGTGCCTCAGCTTCCTATCTACAAAGATGAGATGAATAACCTTATATTCAAGAATTAAATATCTAAACTACTTTAGCACAGTGCTCAGCTCAGAGGAGGTACAGAAAAGTATTAGTTTTCTTGTCTTTAGCATAGGTAAGGCAGAAAATGAAAGCAAGGATAAAGGAGTCTCTTTTGAGGACTCCAGCATGTCTGTTATTATCTGCAGAGCTGTGGAGTCTAATCAGCGCTACTCAAAGGGCACGTCCAGAATGACACAAGAAGCTTGCCCCAGAATGTGAACAAACACACTGGTCCCTTCACTGAGAACGTTCTGCTATGCATAAAATGTTGGGTGAGCACAACGTGTTAAAAAAAAAATGTAATTGATTTACATCCTGATGCGTTCCCACCTTATCTCCTTGCAAATCTAACAAACCATTCGGAGGGGAACCCTGGTCAGCAGACTGACCTGAGCACCTTAGCCTGAATGACTGCATTGGACATCTGCATGTGCTTCTGAGGACCCCTCCCCACCCTTCTCTGGGCCTAGCCAGGCTCACTTCTTCAGACTACACCAAAGATCACCCTTGCTCTCTGACTTTGAGTCCAGCCAACGGAGAACCCTGCAAGAGATCAGAGAGAGGGAGGAGAATGGGGTCAAGAACCCAGCTCTTTTCCTCTAGGGTCACTGACAGGCCAGCTGACTCAGTTGTCTCTGCACAGCCCTCTGTTCTGAGGTTTTCAGTAACTGTGCTCTCTCCTCACCTCCTCAGGTCCAGCTGTTACAAACCCCAGGGCACCACATCCCCCATGGTAATTTCCTAATCTTATAAACAGTCCATCTTCTAAATTCTAAAATTATCTTAATTTGAGGGTGCCCTCTGTGGAGGCCTTGACTAACTCAGTGACATTTTATTATGCATCCTAATTCTAGTCATCTGTTTCTGATACTAGTTTTTTAAATAATGGCAATCACATTCAGCCCCAGAAGAGTCCATTTCCATATGTGATTAAGTTGAACAATCCTTGGCTTTGAAATCTTAGCCTAGGCCTTGGTTCCTGGCTTCATTCCTTTCTAGCCATTGGCTTTGCTAAGTCACTTAACCTCTCTCACCTTCTTTCCTCATTTGTAAAATTATTATAAGAGTATAGGAAATTTCCTTATATACAACTTTTAACATCATCAAAGTTTTAAATGTTCAAATTTCTTTGATATGCATGATTAAAGACACTCCACTTAGGTTTCTGAACACACTGTACTTTTTTATGGTTTACTACAGAGAACCAAATACCTCCAATAAGGAAGTGTAATAATGATTTTTTTCCCTTTTGCATAATTCTTGATCATTTGCCTCAATGCTCTGACCAAAACTCTTTGTAGACTTCAGTAAGACCTCTATACATTACATAACCCTGAATCAAACTTTGTCCAATAGTGTGCGGTATGTATATATGTGTGTGTGTGTGTAGTCATTTTTCAGGGCTTTTTTTTCCAAAAAATTTTTGACTTAACTAAAGGTCTTGTCTTTCCTAATCTCTTATTTGGTTCCATAGCTTAATTTACTGTGTTGAATATTAAGCTTCTACAGCATGCATTCTCTATCTATGAGTTATTCTAGTATAAAGGAATAAAATACCCAACCTATTCATTCCCAATAAGGAATTTTTTTAATGAAACGTAAATGCATAAATGATAAATAGGATGAAGAATTAATTACTTAAAAGCATTTCTTTCTGTGAAAAGATCCTACATATTTTTCATATCTTCACCATCATAAAATGTTGTCTTGAACAAAATGAAGTCAAGGAGTTAGGTAAACTTTATTTTAGAAATACAGTTCTGTAACCCTTCTAAGTTTCTAAAGGACTCAGTTGATATTTGGCCATATTTGCTTTTAATAGCACAATTCTTAAGTTCCTGAGTAAGAACCTCAAGGGGAGAAGGGTATTTGGGAAAAATTTCATTAGCCTAAGTTTAGCCATGTTAATTACAATTTCATTAGCCATGTTAATTACAATACTACAAAAATTGTCTTTTAATTAAAGCTTCTAATTAAAGTACTTTTTTTATATTCACCTCTATAAAAAACAAATAGGCAGATTATAATTAAAAGCAAATAAAGCAAAACAATACTGGTGAGCACAGTATAAAAAGAATTAGAAAATTTCCAAATCAAAGAGAGTGCATTTCTTATTTTTATTTCTATATTCAATATTCAACCAAGCAATGCTGAGAAATGTGTGGAGCTGATATTGTCTATAAACCACACCACTCTGTAAAGGGCAGTTGAGTTGCCATATTGGAATCTATGACATTCCCAAGTAATGGATATATATTTACTAGGATATAGTTTGATGGAATAAAAAAGTATGGGCTTTGTATCAAGCAAGGTTACATGACCTCTCCATGCTTCAGAGTCCTCATGTGCATGGTGAGGACTGTTAAGACCTACTGGTTGCTGTAAGGATTCTATGAAAGACAAGGGATGGGAAGTAACAGGCATGTAACAGGCCCTGTGCCTGGATCACCCTGTAATGAACAGGAGAGTCAAATGTTATATATCTTATATATTGACATTTCCTGAAAATAGAATTCTAAATTTGAGCTAATGTTTTGACTTGGACATCCCTGATTCTAATTCTACAGAATAGATTGAAACAAAGAGATTTACAATTAAACAGAACCTAGATTTGCTGCTTTATTTGTTTTTCAGAGGGAACAATTCTGGAAAAGTATGAATGTATTGTTGTTAACCAGGTGTGGCAATAAGTATAATGAATGTTAGGGTCAGCATCACATTCTTAATTTAATCCTTCTTTAGACTATTAATTACCAATCCAGAATTTTCTATTGACTTTCTATGAGGCACTGACATATGGGACAGGACACTCCGAAAATTCAATCAGAAATCTGAATCTATTTAATTAGAAACCAGAATCTCACATCTCCAGAAACACATGCTTATGCAGCAAAGGGCAAAAGGTGGCTAAAAAAAGTTGATAATATCAGGACCATATGTGAAATGAATAGGATTATAAGAGGTCTGGGGATAAGCTAAACCAAACTAAAATTCACAGCAAAAGACTCTTTGTACATAAGAAGTGTAAGTCCTGAATTTTCATATACTACTGGTGGGAATATAAAGTATTAATATGTATTGAAATCTTAAAAGGAAAACTTTTGACAAACCATTATACTCACAATGTATTTTATGGGCATAATTTAGGGTGTGTGCAAAAACTTAGCTACAGAGATGTCAGTTGCAGCCTTTTTTAAAACAATAGAGACAACCTAAATATTCAAAACGGGACTGGTGAAATACCTCATATAGTCTATAGGGTAGAAAATTGTGCAGCCTATAAACACAATAAATACAGATGTTTACTATATGTTTTGGGGTAGGGGAAAGTGTTATAAAACAGTATGGATTGTATGAATACATCTTTGTAATTTAAAAAAGTGAACAATGATTTAAAAACATGTTTAAAAAGACCAAAAGAATAGCAACCAGAATCTTACAGGTTGGTTATTTTAGGGTAGTAGCCCATACTTCTTTATTTTTCTTTCAGCTTAACTGAGTTTTCTTTTTCTCGATGAATGTGAATTATTAATTGTAGTCCAGAAAAGAAAAAAAAAGCAAATTCTGATTGAATGTACTCAAAAATGGGATGGTTTCATATTTTTGAGCATTCATTATAAACCTCCAGAAACCGAAGTCATGATAATCAGCTTTACTTTGCAATTGTAAATCTGGTATTTGTAGTGACAGCCAAACAGAACTAAAAAATCACAAAAAGTTGACTCTTACAAAATAAAACCGAATGGAAATGTATCATATCATATACAAAATCACAGGCTCTGAAGGACTTAATAGGTGATGAATTGAGCCGGCTCTAAATGAAGTAAACTTCATGAAAAAGAATAGAAGGAGAGCTTTCAACTAAGCAATGAAGATGTCTGCAAGGACTGACCTTGAGGGCAGACCACAGTGGTCAGAGTGGATGGTTTATCTTGCGGGTACACATTACAGAAAGAGTGAGTAATCAGGGCTCTCGACTGGCCACTTACATGTATCGGTCTGCAAGACACAGGAGTCTGTCTGGAACGTGACAGGGAAAGTTGATGGTGGGAGCACACTGAATCAATGGTTTATGAGGCGGCAGCCCTCACACCGTGGGAGGAAGAAAGGTTTGATGAATTGGTTGATTCCTAGGGCTTATTTTCTTTACATTGTTACTTGCCTTAAGTTGATTGCTAAATTCATTTTAATCTTTTGTCACTGTCTTCTTTTGCTGATTTTTGTTTCAGATGTTCCCTTCACTGCTTTTTGGGGGAAAGGAGTCGGGTAGAGGCGGGCATCAAGGTAAATAACACTATTAGAATTAGAGCTTGTTTTGTATAGTCTTGTTAAAAAAAAAAAACTGTCTCATAAGAAATGGCAGAAGGCTCATGATATCCTTAGGGGTCTGAAGGCAGCAAAGTAGAAAACCATGTTGTGTTTCTGCTTCTTTGCCATTTGATTGAGTTTTTTCTCACAACATTTTGAAACCAGTTTCTTGTTTTACGACTCCTTTACATTTCTTAGAACCTCTCTACTGCTTGTGCTTAGAAAATGTAAGCACGTTGCTATTTCATAAATTTTTTTTTCCAGTTTGTTAATTTTCTAGGGTCCAGAGCCTACATAAGTATTATGGGATGCTCCCAACTTCTAATTGTAATGTTTTGCTTTCCAGGATATTCAGAATTAGAGAAGATAACTTTGGAGTGCATTGATAGCCAAGGGAGTGATGGGTGACTTTCAAGGGGTGAGATGAGAAGGTCACAGAGGTCAAGACTGTCTGGATTCTATACTCCCACCAATAAAAGGAGGGAGGAAGCTTCTCTTCCTTGCATCCCCTCCCACCTACTCAACAGCTGAAGTTTTACCAGTGGTATACCTGTGGTTTGATTCCATTTTATTGATTAAGCTGCAGTGTAAAGACGACCATGACATGATTCTTGTCAAACTGTCTACTGGAGACACAGTTTTAAAACTGCTAAAACAAGAATACCATTTCTGGAGAGGGATAATTCAAGATGTCATTCATCATTCTACTCTTTAGTGAAGATGGATGGCTATATCAGTACCCTCTGTGAGATCCTAATTTTAAAAGAAAATAGTAGGGAGACTTTAGATGTCTAAGGGAAGGCACTGCCGGAATGGGCAAGGGGAAGAAAGGAACCACGAGAATGAGACTATGAACAGATAAAAGAACAAGAAGTAGGAGTTTGGAACTGTCAGCAGGTTTCAAAATTTGGAATAGCAATGGCTTTCAGAAAATTCCATCCACTGTCCCTCTCCCTGCATCTGATAAAACATCCATTCATGGGCCTAGGAAACTGGGAAATCCTGTCTCCCCAGGCTTCTTCCCTAGGTCTGGAGCCTGGGTCCTCTGGAGTCTTCCTAGACTTTTCCTCACAGTGGAGGAGAAGACTCTGGCTTGGTCTACTGAAGTCTGCACACCTAGATAAGAAGTGAAGTCATCCATCCAACCACCAGATGTGTGGTCTAGAATCGTGGTCTCCAACCTTTTTGGCATCAGTGACTGGTGCTCCTATGAGAATCTAATGCCTGATGATCTGAGGTGGAGCTGAGACAGTGATGCTAGTGCTGGGGAGTGGCTGCAAATGGAGATGAAGCTTCGCTCACTCGCCTGCTACTCACCTCCTGCAGGCGGCCCGGTTCCTAACAGGCCTTGGACCGGTACTGGTCCACAGTCTGGGGGTTGGGGACCCCTGGTCTAGAAGACAAAACATGTGGTTTGCCGGAATCATTGACCTTCTGGCAAGAATTGCTCAGTTTTCTTAAAGAAAGGAGTGGCAGACACCCTGAAGACCAAGATAGGATCTCTGAAGTTCCAAGAAAAAACTAAATTGAAGTTCAGGTTGAAAATTATGAATCACAGGGAAGAAGCAATTCTGTTTCAACTCCACTTGCCAGAACCCTGAGCTGGTCCCTAAGCCTAGGGCACACAGGTTGGCCAGGTCTTTTTGGAAAGGGGTGAATGAAACCAAGTCTATATGCATTTATATTTCCAAAGCAGTTCCAAACATAATCATTAGAACAATGTTGATAATTATACCTAGGGCTCATGGAGGTCATCAGAGCTTTCAAAGGCTCTTCATCTCAACAGTCTTCACATGAATGGCAATTCTTTGTAAATATTTTTTAAAAGGAAATAAATAAAAGGAGCATCTGGAGAGGCCAGGTGGCATTGTCTGAGGATATACAACAAGTAAGCATGGAAGTCAATACCACATGGATTCTCTCAGGAATTTGAGGACAGATAAGATCACAGATCTCTCCCAGCTGGGGCTGTCTTTACTAGGTTACAGTATCTCCCCAAAACAGATAGAAGAGGTAATATCCTTGGGTTGAATAGGAGACATGAGTTTGTCTTTCAGATGTGTGCCTCACAGCTGCTATTCAAGTCACCAATGCCAATATTTGATGCACCATATCTTAGATTCTGTTCCAAAAGATTAGTAGAAAATCACATGTAATGAAGATGTCAATGTGGAATTGTGAGTGGAATCCTCTTGGAGCTAGAAACTTCCTTCAGTCTGACTAAGATATCAACGAGGTGCCATCGGTCATGGTATGAAGCCTTTGATGGAACTATCCCATCTTGTCATACTACTCTGCATGTTCGGGTTTCAGACTATCTCTGAATTTGTGACCAATAACATTTCGAAAAATAAACCTTTAAACATTTAAGAAGCCAAAAAAATATTTTAAGATAAAAGGAAAAAAAACAGGACAAAGTAGAAAAGAATGAAAATCGGGATAGGATACAGACCCAGAGAAACCTTGGTTCCAATTCTGCTTCTGTCCCTTATTAACTGTAATCCTGGGCAAATTACTGAAAACCTTTCTGAACTTTGGTTTCCTCATACATAATACATAAAACATCTATCTTGCAGGCAGGAAGACTGTCAAAATGAAATGAAGTGTCTTAGTCTGCTTGAGCTGTCATAATGAAATACCACAGATTGGGCGTTTAAATAATAGGAATTTATTATCTTGTAGCTCTGGAGGTTGAAAGTTCAAGATCAAAGTGCCAGTATGGTCAGGTTCTGGTAAGAACCCTCTTGCTGGCTTGCAAAGGGCCACCTTTTTGCTGTGCCTCACATGGCAGAGAAAGGAGGAGAGCAAGACAGAGAGCAAGAGAGAGAGAATGTAAGCGAGTTAGAGAGCACGTGTGCACCAGCTCTCTGGTGTCTCTTCTCATAAGGGCGCTAACCCAGCATGAGGGATCCATCCTGATGACCTCATTTAACCCTAATTACCTCCGAAAGACTCCACCTTCAAATGCTATCACATTGGAAGTGAGGGCTTCATTCAGCCTGTGAATTTTGAGAGGACAAAAACATTGTCTATAATGTGATGTAACCTATGCAGGGCCTTTGCAAGCATCTCTATTATTTCATTTTAGCAATAACAGTTTGTCCCAGAAAGGGCGAAGCATCTAGTTGTGAAAAAATCGTCATAAGTTGATAATGTTAGAATAATAATTGGTAAGCCACTGACATTTCAAAAATAAATAAATATCTCCTTGTGATATTTCTGTTTCAGAAAATCCAGAAGTTAAGAATTTAACTCTACCATCTTTGTTTAAAAACTTCAGTTAAAATCCACTAACATTCATGAATGGATTCAATCCTTGGAAGGAATAGTTCACAGGCATCATGTCCAGAGGCTTGGGCAGTATGTAGTATACTACACTTCCCAAAATGTGGTACAAAGAGCACAGACATTAGAATCAGACTTTTGCATCTGTCTGCTTTTAACAGTGTACCCTTAAGTTCTGTCACCTTTCTGGATCTCTGTTGCCCATGTATGTTGTTGTATTAGGAAGATCATATGAAAAGCGCCTGGCATAGTTCTTTGTACATAAGAGGGCCACAGTAAATTACTGGGTAACTGGTAGAAACCTGGCTTGTAGTCCTGACCTTGAGACCTTGGGCAAGTCATTTAAATTCTCTGACGCTTAGCTGAACAAATATTTCCTGAACTCTCAGCTGAGACTTGGGAGCCAGACTTCTTTGTTCAGGCATTTACTGGCTGTTTCAACTTAGGCAAACTTATGCCTCGAGTTGCTCGACTATAAAATGGGAATAATAGAAACGTTGTGGGACTAAATGTACATTCCTGATCCAGGGAAAGAACTCATAATGTGCTATTTATTATTATTCTAGATAAAGAAATGGAGCGGAGAGAAGAATGGTCAGGTCACAGAGCTAGTAGGCAGTCAAACTAAAATCTGAGCCCAGGCAGACTGATTCCACGCAGCCTGTGCTCTTAACATCTACCTAGGCTGCTTCTCTACCTTTCTGTAAGCCTGTAAGTCTCTCCATAAAACCCACGTGTGAAATGTCTTTTGCAATCGGTGGGAGGAAAAGCTCTGTCTCCTACAAGAAACTAGCACGTTTCCTCTTTTCGAAAATTGGAGTTATGCAACTTATCATGTGTTCTTTTTGTCTTGGCTACCAGGAAGCTCAGAGTCTAATTGTACACTCAATCACAGCCACCAAGTTGTTTCCTTCTTCCTATATCTTTGTTCCTTATTTTCCTTTTTAATTCCCTTTTTACTAACATTTTCATCTGTGTCTCTTGCTGATAGAGGACTCAAAGGTATTTGGAAAATGGTGGGTGGAAATAAAATAAGCAAATGCAAATCTGAAATTTACATAAAAAACTTAAGTTTGAACCTTACCTGTTTCACTTGCTAAAAGGAAAATGGTCAAGGGAAAATGTCAAAGAAATCATTTCAGAGCTATTTTAAAGGAGAAAGAAAGAAAATCAACAGAAAAACAGAACAACCAACACTAACAGAGGCCAAGTCAAATAAAAACTGCAATAAATATGTCTGAGGCTAGAAGCATTTGTGCTTTCACTGGCTGGAACCTATCATTTCTTAATTATATCCTGTGTGTGTTTTGCAAGATGTGAGCTGCTGTCAAGAGGAAGGACAGTCTCAGACGGGGAGGGGCCACGGCCCACCCCTTGGTCTTCACATACCTGTACAGAAGCGAAATCCCCCGAGGCACAGGCACCCAGAATAGCAGCGCCCACAAGAACAGACTCCACCTCTTGCGACAGGACGACAGGCATGCCTGCGCAGAACAAGGCCACACCTTGGTTAGGGAGCAAGACTAAGGCACTGTGGGGAGCCAGCAAGCAGCCCCAGCAGCAGTGGGCATCCCCTCCCCAACTCCTGCAGTTCCTTGTTCTATGAGATTCCCTGGTTCTATAAAGGATTTCACTGCCTCTGCCTGCTAGTGCAGTAGCCAAAAGCCCCATGGGGGCCAAAACACCATATAGATCAACTCATGAGACCTTTTTGCTCAGGTTTCCCAGGCTTCTTGCTAGTTGTTACCTGCCATTTGGTTCAAGTTCAGTTCAACGAACATTTACTAAGTGCTTTGTTGGGCCCAGGGAATACAGAGATGAATCAGATTCTGTCCTGCTATTCATGTCTCAAAGGGAAGATGGGTGAGAAAGAGATAAAGGGGGTTAATTCTGTGACAGATGCACCAAGACAAGAGAAGTACTACGAGAAGGTATGATTAATCCCACTAGTGGTTTCCAATTTCTCTGAGCAAGAGCCCAAGCCCTTAGAATGCCTGACAAGACCCTCCAAGACTGGTGCCCACCCCGATCTTCCTCTCCTCCTGGCCGCATCGCACTGGCCTCCTTGTTCTTTCTTCGGTCTGCTTCAGGGCCCTCACCCGTGCTGTTCCTTCTGTCTCGGTCACTTCCTCCTAGATGTCCACAGGGTAACCCTGTCTCACTCGAAGTCTCTGTACAAACATCCCCTTCCTACGGCGGCTTTCTTGACCGTCCCTTTGAAAAACAACAACTTATGCACAACACTCCTTATTACCGTCTCTCAGTTCCTCATCCCCTCCTGGCGCTGCGTTATTAAGTAGCTTGATAATAGTCTGTCTTCCCTGCTGGAACATAAGCTCCATGAGGGCAGGGACTCTTTGTTTTGTCCGTTGCTAGATCCCTGGAATTGAGACCAGTATCTTGGACATAGTAAGTGCTCAAATGATGAAAGAACAATTTTCCAGGATGGGGAAGGGGGTCATCAGAGAGGAGATGAGAATTCAGCAGGAACCTGAAGGATGACTGAGGGGTCTGCCAGGCAGCGAGAAGCCAACTCCCAGAGGCTGTGCACTCATGGTGGGTTTAAGATTAATAGAAATCATCGAGAATTTTTAGGATTTTATATACATGTGTGTGTGTATAATAAATAAAATATACATAATATAAATATAAATGTATTTGCTAATCAGGAGATGGCAGCAAAGTCCACAGAGGCAAGCTCTATGGCCAGACCTATAAAATCTTTTTCTACTCAAGACATTAGACTTATTTTTCCTAAAGACTGGCGTTTTCTTCCTATTGTTTCTGGAAAGACTTTCCTGACATAACCTCCTCTGTGCTCCCACCACCTCCCAACTCATCCTCCCACTGTAGGACTGGGTCAGCTGGCCAGCCATCCCAGACAAAGGAGGCGGAGCACAGAATTTCCACACACCTCCCGGAGGACTCGGGAATACCAGCGCTGTACTACGGGGACAGCATTTGAGACTTTGCTGACAAGTATCTGGTGGGGTGGGGTCTCTGTGAAAAAGCTCAGACCTGGTTCCACTAGCCACATCACTTACACTCTTTTAGCCTCTGTTTCCCCACGTGTAAAATGGGGATGATGATAAGACTCTCCACACAGGTTTGCCGTGAAGATTGAGAAAGGGCACATACAGTACTTAGCACATTTCTGGCCTATGATAAGCCCTTGAAATGATGGCTGTTACTGTTAGAATGAGTACTGATGGTGAGGGAAGCTGTTCTGCCTGCATTTCACGTGGGCTGGAAACTGGAACAGTGGGGAAGGGACAGGGCAGGTGTCCGTGCATCAGCTAGAGAGAAAAGGCAGACACCAGTCTGCACTGAAGGGCTGTGTTGGCAAAGCCAGGAGAGAGCACGAGATGACTCTGCAGAATCTAGGGATCATGCATACGAAGGTGTGACTGTGACCACCTACTGCACTGAGATTTTTTAGAAGACAGCTCCTCCAAATGCCTTTCACCTCCCAGTCCCTCCGTACCCTATCAAAAGCCTCACCAGTTCTGAGCAGGGAGGAACAACTTGCAGGCCCCTCCCCTTGGGAAGCAGAAACCAGAGTGAACCTGGTGAGTCCCTATCAGCTCTCCATCTGCAGCCCAGAGTGCTCTGGAGCTAGACTGCCAGAGTTTGCATTGTGGTGTCCTTGGTGACTTAGCTGTGAGAGCACAGCTAAGTTACCTAATTTCTCTATGCCTCGGTTTTCTCGTCTGCAAAATGGAGTTAAAATTTCACCTACCCCGCAGGGCGGCCGTGAGCATTAAAAGTACTATGTGAGTAAGGCACCTAAAGCAGTGCTTGGCTTAGAGAGAGCAGTAAACTAGCTTTAGCTGTTAAGATTCTTAAAGTTTACCTTATCTTTGAAGTCTGTCCTCACTCATTGCCCTGGGTAGGACCAACTCACTGCTTCCATTTGCCTCTAAAGTCAATCTCACCTCTTCCCTTCCCACAGCGAACCCCGCCGCCCCGCCAAGCTTGCTCTGGTTCCTGGAACACTGGCCTGTGTGGACCACGTTTGTGGCCCTCTTGACCTCTGGATGCACCCTTGACTAAGCTCCAGTCAGGCGGCCCTCTTCACAGAGCCCCTCCATCTCAGGTCGGTTACCTTCCTGCCCTGGCACTTGCAAGCCTGGGGGGAGGTGTGGGTGGTAAGGCTGTGAGTAACCCCAGGGAACTGCCTGGTGGCCAGGGTTTCCCTACACCCTGCCCACACCTCTGTAAACAGACTCTTTATTCAACTTTTACAGTTAATCCAGTTTGAGTGTGTCATCTGTTCCCTGCCTGGACCTGACTCATACTGACACCAGTGTCCTCTGGGTCCCACTGTACTCTCTGGACATTGGTCAAAGCACCAAGAGCACTTTTTCAGTTCGTGATGACCCTGTTGGCAGGATATTATTGTTCTTCACATCCCCATGCCATTCTTGGTGCCTGCTTTACTGGTGTGCTCAGAGAAAGGCTTTGGAGTAAATGAAGTAAAGAATGATTAAAATAATAAGACAGGAAGAGGGAAACCCCTACTGAAATTGCCAGTACTAAAAAACCAAATCTAGAAGGAGGAACATTTAGTCCTAAGTCAGTAGGGGAAACCTACAATTACTTAGTACATACTAAGTATTTCTTGAAACCACAGTTAACTAAATGCCTAAGGGTACAAGGAGAGTCTTCCTCCTCGCATAGAAGGCATTTTCCAAGTTGGCAAATCCCCACTCTCCCTGCTTGCATGGAGCAAGCTGTTCCCCAAATGGCAAAGAGTTGCTTACAAAATACTAAACTGCTTTCTTCTCAAATGTACCTCTTTCTTTCTGGTGTGGGGCTGCCTTAAGAAGTGAACTAACATTTAGTGAACTGAGCCAAGCACAGAGGTTAGTGCTCACGAACTCATGAATATTTATTCCTCAGTATGATCTACATGATGAAAATAATATTATTTCTATCTTCCAGAAGAAGAAAATGATCCTCATAGAGGTAAAGCGACTTGCCCAGAGTCACAGAGCTGTCCCCCACCCTCTTTCCATTAATTACTCCACACTTTCTTTAAAGCGTCTTCCAAATTCCATTGTATTTTTCATATGTATTCCAGAGAATCTAGTACCAATTCTATGGTCCTCTCTTAGTCTTTCTTTGCAGGAATACTAGAGTAATTACAATGTTTAAAGTCACCAAAACTCTACCCTACACCTCATGCTGTGTACGTGCCCTTTAGAGGAATGAATGCAAATGTGTTCTTTTTCTCTAAGTGCTTGGTGAAGGAGAGGAAGAAGGCAGCTTTGCCTGGAATGTGAACTATTTTATCTGATGCATTAATGAGTTTAGCAGAACCCAAAGCATTTAAAGGCAGATGCACTTTGCCATCACTTGTCAATCATAGGCTTCCCAAGGCAGAGGAATTCTAGGCCAAAGAAAAGGTCCCTTTGTCTGAGACTGTAACTGGTCCGTAGTCAGAGACAAAGGGTCTAATTTCAACTGGAATCCAAATAACGATTAACAGCCTTTTCATTCAACTGAAGGAGAACAGTTTCCAAAGCAGAACTTTCTGTGGAGCCCTTGCACCCCCTGCCTCTGAGTCAGCTCAGGAGATAAGGCCTGGAAGAAAACCCACATTCACAAAGGCTGCAGGGGCCGTGCAGAGTCTGGCCGGGTCACTCAGGCTGCCCTCCTCTCAGAGCCCTGCTTCCCATTCCCTCGGATGATGTGTTAGCCAAGGCTGATCTTATCTCCCCTCCTGCATCCAGGTAGGGAGTCTTGGTGGCTATTAGAAAGCTGGAAATTAGAAAGTCACTCACAGATCAGATTTTAAGTCTGAATCGTATCTGAACCAGCTAGCTGACAATTACATAAAATGCAATTATGGTTCTTCTCCTGGGGAAAATTATAAGATGATCTGGGTGGATTTTCATGTCTTTCCTCTTTCTGCCTCAGACTGGCCCAGTTCAACAGGTTTTGGACACTCTGGGAAAGAAGGACTCATCGACATCAAATGGTTACAAACTAGGCAGAAAAGTTAAGAAACCTGTGTCAGCAGCATAGTATTAGGGGACATTGGGTTTGGACATACCTGGGTTATAATCTTGGTCCTGTCCCGATGTTTGAGTTTGGATAGTAAATTTAATTCACCTCCATGAACCTCAGTTTTCCTTGTCTGTAAGATGTGGGCACCAATTTCTCTACCATTTGGTGGTATGTGAGGACTAAATGTATATAAAGTAATTCACACTGACACACAGTGGGAGCTTGGTCAATGGTACGAATTTCTATACTTGACATCTTGATATATTAACCTTAGACTGTGTGCTTTTTTATACTGTCCTCAGTCTACATATCTCTAGTATCAGGGGATAAGCAACTTTAGTTTGATCTCACAATGTGCAGGGGTCAATTACATCCATCACATTTGGTAAAGCGCTCATATGCAGGAATTTGCATGGCCTAGAGGGGGAAGGGAGATATGTTGGGGCAGAGTCGGAGGCAGAGAACGTGATCCACCCAGCTGTCAGAGACAAGTTATCCAGGGGGTGGAGGACAGCAAGAGATCGTGATGAATGGAGGCCAGTGTGTAAGGTGGGCTCGTGTAAAGCTGGAGTTGGGGCTGTACGCAGGGTCAAGTCCTACCCTACTTCCATCTCCTTGCCCTACCCTGGTGCCTGGCCACACTGGGATGGGTCCTAGGAAGGGAACAGCAGTCCCCAGGAGACACTGGGAGAGAAAGGAGTAAGAGGGATAGGACACCAGGTCCAGAGGCATGGAAGTACAGGCCAGCCTCTGACACCAGCAAGACTCCTGCCAATGGGGCCCAGGGGTCTGCTCTATGGATCCTGCTCACTTTGTCTGCTCCTATCACAGAGGGATCAGCCCATTACTCTGGATTCTCTCCACTTATGTCATGATCTCTGATTCTGATGAGCTGAGAAGAAATCACAGGATCGTGGGGGCAAATTCCTATCTGCAGCCAGACCCACAGTTCCCATAGCAGCCGGGCTCTACATTTCTTCTTCAAAACAGTTTCCTTATCCCTTCCTCCAGATCACTTGCCCTGTACCGTCACAGGTCCAAACCAGGAAGAAGAGCCCCACTGCGTTTCCACAACACTTTGCACTTTTCTCAGTCGGAACTATTGCCACACTAGAGTTAAGGAATCTGATTGCTGTTTGCCTTCCTCAATAGGCCGTGAACTCCTTGGGGGCAGACATCCTGTCTTACTCATCTCTGTATCTGCCAGATTCCTCACGATGTGTAAATCAGAATTGGTACTCAAAACTGTTGAGTAAACGCTTAAATTAGGATCTAGCCCTTGCTGACCTCTTCTGTCTCGTTTCTTGCCATCATTCCATAGTTGGATTCACATCAAAGTCACTTTCCCCATCATGACTACAAATACACCAGTTATCTTTAAAAAATACATTTTGACATAGTAAATATTCAAAATAATTTGGCACAGCATATACATCCTCTTATTCTCAACCCTGTCTAGATCATGGCTGCAACCATTCTCTCTGCCCAGCCTAAGATGACCTTCTCCCCTCCTCCTCAGACTTACCAGTAATGTCTGCATGCATTTGCACAAAAAGGGGATTCTTGCTCAGGCCTCCACACAGGAAAAGAGTGCTGATTGAGTGCCCTGCTCCCTGCATGGCTTCTATAATGAGGCGAGTTCCAAACTTAAAGGGAAAAATGGAAGAAAGCATCAGAGTGATAGCAAAAGTAAATGATATGGAACATTCACTAAGTGTTTAGCCAGTCCAGACACTGCCCTAAGAGCTTTATATACACTATCTCAGAAAGCTGAGACCCAGAGAGGTTAGGTTGGTCCTGATCGCACAGTTCATGAAGTCACAGAGTAGGAATTCCAACCTGGGCCTGCCTGACTGAATTTCCTTTTAATTATTACACCATTTGCTTCTATGAATTGCTACAAAATACTGATGAAAACAAATGACAATGCCAACACAGTTAATATTAATACAGTTCATTCAAAGCAGTATTTGATGAGTGTCTGTTATAGCCTAGATCCTCTATAACAGGGGTCCCCAACCCCTGGGGCATAGACTGGTACCAGTCTGTGGCCTGTTAGGAACTGGGCTGCACAGCAGGAGATAAGCAGCAATTGAGTGAGTGAAGCTTCATCTGAATTTGCAGCCGCTCCCCAGCGCTGGCGTCACCGCCTCAGCTCCACCTCAGATCGTCAGGCATTAGATTCTCATAGGAGCACCAGTCCCTGGTGCCAAAAGTCTGGGGACCACTGCTCTATAAGGTACTGGCAATGGAGCGATTTGCAATACTATTCCAAAAACAGTGGTCGTTGGTCCCTGAGTCAATCTTCTGTGCCTAAACAGGAACTAAAGACATTTGTTCCTTGAAAAAAGACACTGACAATTTCAGCAGCAGAAACACGAAAAGGGGGCTCTAACTGCACAGAGAAGGCAAGACACAGAATTCAGGCTGGCAAAGGGCTAAAATGGCCTTTGCTGTCACCTGGAACCAGGCAGTGGTTCTAATAATGAGGCTTCCAGAGCGAGAATCCATTCTCGGTCAGTCCTTAATGATCTGGGATGACGCAAAATCACATGCTCTAGTTGGCTCAAGTCTTCACCATATTTTTATTTCAGCCCTATGTCTTACTATCTTCTTAAAATGCATTATTCTCATCCTTGTTTTGCCGTTTACTAAACTTGGTAACAAATGTTAAAGCTTGGGAAGAGCACACTATCGTAAGGTCATCAGGCGAATCTTAATGTCCGATTCTTTAGTTTTGGCTAGAATATTCTAATAATTAAAAACCATAATTTATTTAGAAGTTCAAAAACTAGAATTCCACAAATCATAACTTATTTGGGATAAGAATTAAAAACATAGAAGATGAACTGTGATATGGGCTTACGAGGCAGGAAAAGGTTTCTTCGGTGGCGAAATAGACCTGAAAATGTTTAGAGATTGAGTAATTCTGGGAGACGACAAAGTCCTAGGTGTGAACATGGGAGATGCTAAAGCAGACAGAAGAGAAGGTCAAGGGAGACTGGAGGTCAAGGATCTGAGACACTACAGATGGTGCAGCCACCAAGAAGAAGGAAAGTTTGGGCTGGAGAGAACACATGAGCCAATATCACAAATGGAAGTGTGACAGCATTGCTGGCAAGTTGGTACCTAGTGGGTATAGAAAAGAAGACGATAGTTTAGCTTGAGGGAATGCCAAATCAGAGGCTTAACCAAAGTAGAGGGTTTGAGAAGTGATCTAAATATTCCCTTGACCCCCAGAGGGTAGAATATAGGGTAAGTGAAGCCCCCTTTAACAAGGCCAGCTGGAGAGCTTTATCCTGGGCTGGAGGTACCTCTGGGAGAGGGAGTTTTCTATAGGGTGGTCTGGGGGATGCGGGGTTGACATCCTGATTGCTGTGAAATAAATGATGAAGGAGATGGGTAGTTCAAGGAGCAGACCAGTTCCAGCCCAGAGGTCTCTGGGTTTTGTTGAAGCTATTAGTGAAATCTGGTAAGAATATGGATTCGGTGAAATGTGGGCCGCCAAAGATAATCCACAGATGTACTGGGTTAAAAATAAAAATTAAAACATGTTGTACCATATAAGGCCAGATCCTGCTTATTGATTATGGCTGATTACCCCCAGATGTTCTTTCTTAAGCTTTTTTGGCGGTCATGAACTTTCTTGAGAAAATAATAAAACCTATTGACCTCCCCAGAAAAAAGTCCAAAATGGTATTATAAATAGTTTCAGGAGGTCTACAGATGCCCTTACATCCACCATGGTTCATTTGGTGTCCACGGAATACAGGTACTCTAAGTCTACTCTAGGAATATGAATCTGTAGTAGCTAAGATTATGACATTTGAATTAAAAAAAACCTAGGATGGTATTAAGGCATTTCACCTATTTCTCGAATCAAACCTATACCTAACCTTTCTATGACTTAATTCATATTTTTAAATGGGAATAATAATACCACATTCGTTCATTTGAAAATTCTATGGATTGTCAGAAATTTAAAAAAATTTAAATGTGGTCTTAGACTTGGTGAAACACTTAACCCTACCTGTAAGGTAGACAGTGCATGTAAGTTTGCAGAAGAGTGTCGAGCACATGAGAAGTGTTTAGAAATGAGTCATTCTGCTTATCAACTATATGCTAGGCACTCTGCTATGCACTCAACTGTCATCTCTAACCTAATGACAAATTCAAAAATTGCATATTGCTACCCTCATTTAGGAGTTATATAATTTGCCTAAAGTACAACAGTCTGTAGGAAATGCAATGCAAAATCGATATTTCTAAAACCAGGGACCTGGGGCTCATAAGATTAGCAGGCCTGAGTTGAGGGTAATACAAAGCCCACTGCCTGGGAAAAGGAAGGAAAGACTGGAACAAGAGGCACTCCCTCGAGAGGGGCCGTGACAGCCTGTCTCTCTCCTGTGTGGCATTGTTGGCTGGAATTTCCCACTTGGGCTGGCGGTTCGTTACAGGCCATTCCCTTTTGGTGTCCCAGACTCCACTCTGTGAAATGCTCCACCCTCCTTAAATGCCCCGCCAAAGGGCTTTGTGCTAAAATGATTCTGTGCTCACCTTTCTGGAAAAAATGTTTTCACAGAGAAATTTAAATTAAAATTAAGCCATTCCACTGGGAATGTACAGAACCAAATGCAAATTGAGAGACTTCAAATGCAAATAGTACTTTTTAAGGGTCTATTCTGAAAAGAAAACTATAGATGAACAGGCTATGGATAAACTGGGTGTTTGACAGGTCTTTCAATGAAGTTCAATCAAGAGAGAATTTTACTTCATGGAGGGTTTCACACAGTCCCAAGTTAACTCCATTACAATATCTCTTCAATTTCATTCTATTTCTACAAAATACCAACCATAGATATTACTATAGAGAGGAATTTGTTTCAATTTAACTTATCAACAACCAATAGGTGCTATGGCCTTATTTGGAGCCAATGAAACAAAAAAAATGTTTTTTTTCAAGTTGAACATTATGGGAAAATATCTGCTACCAGAATGCTTCATTAAAATGCACATTTTTGCCTAAAAGATCTGCACACCAAGATACTTGTGCAAAACAGACTGTACTCACAATTCATTTGACTCCACAATAAAGTCTTCTTAAAAAAAATCTCAGTCTTAAATTGGCTTCTCTTTGTGACATTTTTATAAACGTCATTAAGACAATGGACAGAATAACTACGATAGCTTTTACTACATGATGGCCCATTACATACAGGATTGATTTTCCAAGTGTGTGGTATTTGGGAAAATACAGCAGGCTCTCCACCCTCAACACGGCCTGCATTATGTGTATCTTCATTTATACATTCTTGGACTTCTACTGCAGTGTTCTTACCAGGAAAGGGACCTCTGTGAGACAATCCTGGCCAAATTAACAATGTTTTCTAAAATATGCCAAGTCAAAACTGCCCTTGGGAATGCCTGGAAGCTTATTGTATCTAGATAGCTTTAACAAATAGATAAAAGAAAAATGCAGCCTGGTAACCTGGAAAGCAGAAGCCTGGGAGAGTGAGTCAGATAGAGGTTCAAATTCTGACTCTGCCGTATACTACATGTTTTGACCTTGGCAAGCGGTTTCCCTCTGTGACTAAAATGAGAACAATCTCACCTGCTTATAGGTAACTGTCTTAAGCCACAGATGCCTGGCACAGAGAGTGGGTATCGAAGAGAGGTAACAGTCATTATCACCACATGATGGTGCCCCTTGGTCCATCTTGTGTGGCCTCATTCTTCATGTCTATCTCTTAGCATAGACTCAGAAGGATGAGCATCACCCAGCTCTGGTTCACCAGGATTATTCATTTCAATACAAGCAATTCATTCCACTATAAGATTTTCCATACAATGACATTAATGAATCAGAAAATAAAAGAAAGTTCCTCAATATATCATATATCTAATTTTTAAAATCCCAGCTCTGCCCCTTACTAGCTATATGAAACTGAGCAATTAACTTCAGTGAGGCTTAGGTTTCTAATCTGTGGAACAGGGATTATCATACCTACCTCAAAAGGTTAAGTCAGATAATGTGTAAAATATTTAGCACAGTGCCTGGCACATGATATCCTGAAACTATATCATTATCATTACCATCATTACTATAAAATAGGATCACTATATATATAATTGTTTTTACTACTGATGCACAGTTTTGTTCTCCATTTTCATCTTATTAGTCACTCTCTTCATTTTGATAGATGTCAGAATTATCTGTTTTTGACCAATTCCCTATCATAAATAAGGCAGGGTGATTGATTCCACTGAACTAGCCAAGCTATTCAATCAATAGCTTCAGAAAAATACAGCCAAACTGGCCTATAAACTAAACTAAACAAACAAACAAACAAAAACACTGTTTAATCTAATCACCTTGTCTGATTCCATACTCCTATGTAGTTGTACTAAACACTGTATACTCCTTTAGTGGTTGGGGAGTTCTGTTCTCATCATATGTACATGACACCTGGACATATCGGAACATAAGAAAAATACTTTTGACGGTGATATAGATATAAGAAAAATGCATGTAGTTCTATTATTTGAAGCACTAAAGTTATAAAAGAAATATGGAAAAACAATAATTGAACAGCATATAAATACGTCCATAAAGCATTAACAAAATCTTTGTTTAAATGGGTATTTTCCTGAAAATCAATTTTGAATACATATTTAGTGAACTGATTTTTCCTTTCTGTTGGTCCTCATTTTCTTTCCAGAGTGGCCAAGTCTCACTAGATCAACAGTGATTTTGGGGTTCTCGCCAGCTCTGAGATCCTGAAAGCTATGACCCAATCTGCCCAAATGCACTTTCTAACATGTGCACACATATAATCTTCCGTGAGTGATTTCAAGGTTTAGAACCCTCTTACAGCTCACTCATGGGTCACTTCTAGAGAATAAGACTCCTTAGACCACCATGTTCGAGCTTTTAGGATTTTGTTTTCATTTTTGATTGATCTTTGGTTTAGGAGCTCCTGGTACTTTAGATTTATAGTCTCACTCCCTAACCATCCAAACTGCTCATTTAAGCAGGTGATTATCTAAAACCAAACACTTTCATGTTTTAAGGAAGCTTACTATTAAAAAAAAAAAAAACTCTTTAATAAATCTTTTTGCCAAGTGAACAATATCATGCATTTTATAAATCTGGACATTCTTAATACTAGTTTTTCTTAATGCAAGCATACATGGCATCTGCTTGCTTGCTTCCATTTAATTGAACTTAGGAGGCAAATTAGACAAATGATAAATATGACATTCAAAGACTTTAACTCCTTTCAGCTTCTAGCTATTTGAGGTTATTAATAAAGCAGGTGAAAACCGTCTAGACTTCCTTCTGGACAGACACGCATCTCTTTTTGGCAAGCTCCCTTTTAATTAAGAAACTCTGTCACAAAAGCATATGATATATCTTGGGGATAATGTGGTCTAAAGTTTATTGATACCCTAAGTCTTTTTAAAAATGGCATTAAAGTGTCTTACAGCAATGGCTTGAACTGTGGCCAGGTAGAGAATGGCGAGATCATCGAGGTCCTGAGACAGTTTCAATCCGGTGACCTGGAGGGATGAAAACAAGAAAAGAAGATGATGGCCAAAAGGAGCTGCCACAGATAGAGTTAGTTCCCATGAAACACGTTCACATGTTTTCTTGCCGAAACAAGTTCATATGCAAATCCCCTTTTTGTGAACAGAACGTGAAATGAGTACTAAATTGTTTAATCTCCAGACCTGGGAAAATCTATCCCTTCTTAAAAGAAATTCCTTGTCTTGAATGAAACAAAAACGAAACAAAATAAATACTGTTGGAAGGCTGTATTTGATATTTCTTAGCATGGAATTGTATTTCCTTTTTCTTCTTTAAAAAAATGTTCTTTTATTGCAAATATCGTTGGCTTGCAGAAATCAACATGTAGTAATGGCATTCTAGTAAAAGGTGATCTTATTCTGAGTTCTGCTACTTTCAGAATTCAGTGTATCAGCATCCAGGGAGTATTCAGGGTAAAATAATAGATCTCCTATAAATGTTATACCTACTAGGAGATAATTTAGAACCTGTGGGTTGCAAGGGAATCCTATTCAAGTCAACCAGAACCACATGGTCGTATGGAGTATGTCAATCTCTGAGGGATTCCAGAACTGAACAGTATGCTAGATTAGAACGCTTTCAAGACTTGTTCACAGTCCCACTTTCACGTCTCCCATTCATTAAAGTATTCTCTTGGGACATTTCTAGAGGGTTAAGACAGCGGGTTTTGTCAAGTCTAGCCTAAAGTTTATGGGCATCAATACCAGAGTGCATTTTATATTTTCGCATTACAAAATTTAATTCACCCAACATACATTTACTTAGGGCCTACAGTGTGTATGGTTCTGAGTTCAATGAGGTAGTGATGTGCAGCTTGCATTACAATAGGGGAGCTGAGTGGTCTATTCAGACCCCTTTCCTTCACCTTCCAGCCCCACTTATTACTCTCTCCAGATTCCACCCCAAGCTGTGAAGGGGCCAGTATTGGTCTGTTGGAAGGGTACAGACACCACTCCATTGCCCAAACCAGAAACTTGGGAGCACCTTTCCGTGACTTTTCTCTCCCTTTCTGTATTTAGCCAGTCTCCAGGTCTTGTACATTTGATCTCAAAAATCTCTTTTGAATCCATCCCCTTATCTCATCCTCACTGTCTCTCACTTCCTTAACCCAGGCTACTATGACGTCCTTCCTGATTGCTGAATTAGGCCCGGATCAAATCTCTCTGTTTCTAAGGGTGCTCCTCTCTAGGATCGAGCTAGTGATTATTCTCAAATGCAAATTTGATCATGTTACTCCCTGTGAAAAATTCTCCCCACTGCCCTTATTTCTAAGCAGAAATGCCTTTATTTCTGTGTGTTTCTTCTCAGGCTAGCCCCTGCTCACTTCTTCAGCACCTGTGTTTGCCCTTCCTCACTTAGCATCCTATGTTCCAGCTCTTCTGGATACTCACCTAAGTCTGCTCATAAGGGGATTCCTGAATTCAGTAGAGCTACCTGCTGATAAGTTTTCCTTGGCAAATAATCGGGCAACTAAATAAAAACAATGGCTTTGATTTTAACACACAGGAGCATGGAAGGTTTCAATGAGAGACCAGAGAGGAGCTCAGGGGTTGCATCCTCCCAAGCCAATAACTCTATGAAGGTACATCTCTCATAAAACTCCCCAGAGACCTAAACATACAGTAAGCACGCCGGAACTAGGAGAGAACATGCACAATGATGACAATATAGAAACTCGTTTTATAATCTTCCTGAGGAAATAATTTGCCTAAGGGAACACAGAGAATGGAAACCAGAACATAGGTGTTCTGACACACTTTGTTATTTACCACAGAATCTTCAACACTAGCACTGTGCCTGGCACATAGTAGACACTAAGTTAAGACCTGCTGAATATGTAACTTAGTGACAGTTCAACGCTCCTTTTTTCTTTTTGTATACCACTCTCTCCGAATATCATGTCCTTCTCTGACAAATTATATGATTATGAGAGGACAATATTTACTGCCTCGGCTCCTCATACATTCACAAAGGGGAAGAGTCATTTGTTCCATGTCCCAAGACAGAACACTGGAAGATCACTTCTAGTTGCTCACTCTATGCTCCCAACACCCCTAACCTCCACATTTACCCTTCCTTATCGGAGAAGTGGCTTATAGGAGATTGGGGTAAAAGTTGAATCCCTGCAGTTCATACGGAGCCGTTGTGTGAATTAGAAAAAGGTGCCCCCTTCAGGTGGATTAAATACATAAGGCATGCCATCTGGGAGAATTAATTACAAAAAGGAGCAGAGTGACAGTGTTTCAGTCCTGTCATATGCTGCCTCGGCTGAATATCTTGTGTGAGCAACCAGCACCAAGGCATTTAGTGGTCCCAGGTAAAGATCATTAATGATCTCTCTCTCTCTCTCTCTCTCTCTGGTCTGGCCTCAATTGCATCTCCGTTGTTGGTCTAACTGGGAAAGCCAACTGGGCCATGGCTTACAATTCTCTTCCTGAGCCAGTCCAGGAGGCAGGCTGCCTCAGGCTTCCTCTCCCTGGTCATCAATGTGATGTGAATTAAGCCACAATCCTCTGTGTGTGTGACTGGGTATGTATATGCTTGACAGACCCACATCTCCATCCAGGTTTGTCCTAAACACCAGATTTAGATAAATTGTGATGGTGATGGGGGAGAAGGTTGACTTCGTATATAAGATGCACTCCCTTATCAATTTATTAGGAACTCCAGTGCACTTTATAACACTGATAATGTTACTGGTTCTGATCTCCTACTCAATTAGTAAGAACCCATAAGAGAAAAGAGGTGTGATATTGCCAGATTTAGCTTTCTTAATATCCAGGAAATATTCATAAGAACTTCCAAAAATTACTGGTATTCAAGCATAAAGACATCATGGATCCTTCCCTAAATTTCTAGTGCCTCCAGAGCTTAGAAATCATAGGGCAGAAAAGATAGTTTCTTTTAGCCAGAAACCAAGAATGAGATAATTGATGTAAATGAGCACTAAATTTAACTCTAGAATTTTCTAGTAGCTATGTTAAAAAAGGGACACATGATGAGTGACATAGTTTTATTTTTTTCCTGACAAATAAAACATGAGAGAAAACATTATTCCTGGGAAGAAGGTCCGCAGTACAAAGAGGAAGCAGCCATTTCCAGTTCTCCCGCAGCAATTTCCAACATTTCCTCACCACTAGCATCAGGGCAATGGAGTTGAAACGTGACTCAATAAAAGACATTTCTCTCTAAAGTGTGAAGTTACTATGATCAGGGTCCCTGCTTCTTTCACATCTCACCTGATATGAAGATGGAGACACAAGAAGGGTAGATGATCATTAAGTCCATTTGATTCTCTCAAATACCAGGGACGTTAGCCCTGCCTTGGCAAAAGTAAAATGTCAGCCAGCCCAAGATGGTACTTTCTAAGGAATGCCAACCATGTAGACCACTCAGGAGGCTACAAAAGAGCCCTTAGGAAGCTGTCTTGGTAAAGAGGTGGCAACAGTACCCTGGGAATGCCAAGGACGTCCTGGGGGAGGTGCAGCTTTGTAACTAGTGAGAAAGCTGGGATAGGGAAGATGAGCTGACATCCCAGGCTGAAGGCCGACTTGTTCCATCATTAAGAGGAAGTGGAAGGAATGTGTTTATAGATGTGCATGTGCCTATTTTGAATGTTTGGGCAAGACGGTGAAATGTATGGGGAAGCCCCATGGGACAGCTGCAATGGTAAGCACATTTTATTTATTTTGGCTATTGTGTAATGAGGACAACTGTAAGAGAAAACACTTATAAGTAATATTTAGAGATGTGGGAAAGCTGCACTTAGCGACCAAAGAGATGTGAATTGAAATTGATCATTTCAATATCCTAGGTAATGGTTATAAAACACTTATATAAAATGGTTATAGGATTTTCGAGCTTAGGAATGTAGGTGAATAGAAAGATGATGAGGTCTGGAATAAGATACCTGGGTTTAAATTTTGACATTCCCCCCAACCACCTGCACGATAGCACGAGTTTTTTAACTTCAACTTTTTTCATTTGTCAAATAGTAATAATAATACCTCAAGGCATTTGTGTGAAGATTAAATATCACTTTAAGAGTGGCTTACTTTTTTAGCAAGCTGTACTGAGTTTACAAGAGCTAGTGTCAACAATGTGTGCATAGGTAGCACTTAAAAATGTTTTTTCTTTCCCTTTCTCTTAATAAATGTACATCCTCTTCCTCTTGAATGCAGGAAGGGCTCAATCCCATTCATTAATTGGAATAAAGTGATAAAGCATCTCCTTCAACGTGGTATGGGTACCTCCAGGGTATTAATGAAGGTCACTGAAGACTGTGGCTGCACAAGATGAGAAGGCAGGATAGAATGTATGCTGATCATCAGCATCAAGATCATGATGTTAAAGGTATGGGCATCTAGGGGTGTGGAAAAGCAGTGTGTCCCTGATGAGTGCCCAGGGATGGGACAGTGGAGGACCTACTTTCAAAAATTCTTTGGAGAAGCCTTGGTTCTTATCAACCTACACACTTCCACTCACTCTGTGAATATGACAGACAGGTGAACTTCACCCTGCACTTCAGCTCTTCAGCTTAAATCCTGCTACCACTTAGTGGCTGTGAGAATTTGGGCATATCTCTTAACTCTTTCCTGGGATCTCAGGTGAATATAGATTTTATGAGATCCAACTCCAGATTTACTGAACCTTTGGTATGCGCTCAGCAATTTGCATTTTCAGCAAGGTCCTGATACACAATAAAGTGTAAGAACAATTGTCCTAAATCTTGGCAATGGGACTTATAGTTTCATAGACCTTAAAATAGTTGAGATTAAAAAATGTATTAGCAACTTAGTTAGCTAAGTTTTTTCTTTGTCAGTTGTTAAAGGAATTGAAGTGATTATAAGGGGAAAAAACGTGGTGGAGGAGGGATTAGATATAGATTCTCAAGTGGTTTCTAAAAATTACAAAAAACACGAAACAGAATTCCCAGTCCTGAGATTTATTCTAGAGTCATCAGAACTTGATGGGGAGTATCCACGGAATTAGTCAAAAGTTTTCAGAACGCAAAGGAAAAGAAAAAATGCCTTGTTTGCTCAGGCAATAATGAAGGTGGAGCTGATGGACAGACAGCGAGGAAATGAGGAGGATCAGAGAAAGATTTATAGAAAACCTCTGGAGAGAGGACAAAGATGGGAGAACAAGGCTGAGATATCGGCAGCCTGGAAGAGAAAACAAACAAATCTCCCAGACAACAATTAGAAGTTTCAGTAATTATCAGGAGTCGAGGCTGACATTTGGTAATGCATAAAACGAAGTGAGATTTGAGGAATGCAAAAACAAATGTGTTAACACACTGTAGTAGGCAGAATTCTAAAGATATTCTCCCAAGATCCCCATCTTCTTGTTACTCAAACACTAATCTAAACATTATTATAAAGGGACTTTGCAGATGGAACTAGTGACTAGTCAGCTGACCTTAAAACATGGAGATTATTCTGGATTATCCAATCGGACTCAATGTAATTGCATGTGCTCTTAAAAGCAGAAGAGGAAGGCAGAACAGTCAGTCAAGAGATATGGTAAAAGAAAAGAGGCAGAAGAAATGAGGCAGAAATGAAAATCAGATTCAAAGCATGAGAAGGACTTGATCTGCCATTGCTGACTTTGAAGGTACAAGAAAGAGACAAGGAGCCAAGAGGTAAGGGTGGCCTTCAGAAGCTGAGGACCCCGGCCTGACAGTCAGCCAGGAAACAGGGGCCTCCTACAACTGCACGGAGTTTAATTTGGCTAAGAATTTGAATGAGTTTGGTAGATTATTCCCAGAGCTTGCTGATAAGAGCTCTTGGTTCTAGTCTTGAGAAAACTGGAACAGAGAAACCTGCGAAAGCCAGCCAGGGCTTCTAATTTACAGAACTAGGAGAAAATAAATTTAAGTTTTAACTTTGTGGTAATTCATCAAAGCAGCAACACACAACTAAGACACACACACTGACTAGATGATGGGCCAGCACTGTCCCTTACAACCTTGTTCTATTGGTGAACTCCAGTCCATTTGCTGTTTCCCAGACGGACCGAGCACTTCACACCTTTGTCTGCTCTGCTTCTGAAGCTCTAAATCTAAGTTATTTTAATATGTCATGTACCAGTATCCCAAAGCTGTTCTGGTCAACTGTCTTGGCCCCCACCTGTATCATCCAACCCTGTCTTTGATTTATACAACTCTTCAGATTCCATTCTTCGTCCTCTGGCCTCAGTTCTTTCTCATTGTTTATCTGTCGGGCCTTCCTAGCCGACTTCTACCTAATTCACTCCTCATTATGCACTTGGGCAGAACTCCTGTCCATTATCTACCCCCTCCCCCAGTACTACTTGTTTTTTAGTGTATATAGAGAAGATAGAATGTACTAGGAAAGAAAAGTCTACCTCTGTGATATAATTTAAAAAGTCAGTAAAATGAGGAAGAAATATGGCAAACACACTGAAAATAGAGCAAGAGAGTATGAAAATACAAAGACTTGTGTGTTTTCTTTTAAATCTTAAAACTTTTTTTCTTTCAAAGAACATCAGTGACCGTGGTCTGAATTGACTAGGATGTAATATAACTTCCCATCTTTTCTGAGTAAATAACTTAGACTTTCTGAACCATAGTTTCTCCATTCTTTTAAATGGGAGCAACGACACTGCCTTGTAGGGTTAATATAAAAATTGGTGTTGATGCATGTAAAGCAGCTACCTTGGTGCCTGGGACATCGTGATCCCTGAATAAATGAGACCTATTATAAATCACAACACTAGCTGCTACATTAGTTACTTCAAAGGGAAAAAAAAGAAATACACATTATCAGATAACCAGTAAAATGATACTGAGGATATTAAGCTTTGTTATAGGATTTGATTTTTCATAGGCAAAAACAATATGTAAAAATGGCTAAATAAAACAGCATTAAATCATAAGAAAAACATCAACAAATGCATGTCAAAGAGCCCACATGTTTCCAAAGCTTATAAATATATCACTCAAAAGCTGCTTTAATTTGCTCACGTACTTCCAGCTCCGTCATCGATCACCCTATCAGAGGAAGCCACAAGGATACACCCTCTGGTTTCTACTGAGCTCTTACAAAAGTACTCATCTGAGTTGCTGACTCCATCCACATCTGACTCTGTTTAGTGCTGCCCATCTCTAGCTAGGAGTTAGTCCTCTGGGAACTGGCTAAGATCTTGTAATGCTTCTTTCCTGACTCTCTCCCCGTTTTCCACATGCACACTTGCTCTGTGCTTGCTTTGAAGAGCTTTTGGAGCAGCATTCAACCTCTCCAGCAGTTTGAGCAGCATATGGCCTTACGTTAGAAATCACAGCTCTTCAAAGAACCAGAAAGTAACTTTCTGTTCTGCAGAATGCTGTATTTCCAAAACGAAGCACAGAAAACACGTTTCAACCAATGGTGAACATGGTGTGTTCTCACAGCCTGCTATGTCTCTGGGGTAATTTAATTCTTTGAGTGGGTATTTCAGGAAAATAATTTTTAAAAAACCCATCAAAATGAAAAGGTCATATTAATTTGAGAATAACAGAATAACAACTGGTCATATATACAAGGAGGTAAGGACTCTTTCAAAACTCCTATAGCACTAGCTGTTTTGCAGGTACACCAAATTTGAGTTTCTCACTATGTCGGTGGGGAAATTGAGGGCCAATCACTAATCACTACACCTGTATAAAACTTGGTTCCTGTGACAGACCAAGTGATTGTTCAGCTTTTCTAGCTGGTTGTTGGTGGCTATGATTTTCATGGCTGGTGAATCCGGTCGGTCCTGAGACTAAGGTGGACAGCTCATGATGGGCTGCTCAGAATTCAAAGGGGATACTTATCATCTGGCTGGCCACTTTGTAAACACGCGAGTAAGAACCACTAAGGAGCCACAGATTTAAAAGCATTTGCTGTTGCTGTCTGTGTACTATGTGACAGTCTTCCCATTTGATTCTGACAATGATGCATGGAAGCCTGTGTCTTTCCCGCTCACTGACAAGCAGACTGACTTCACAGAGCTAACCTCAGAGGTCATACAACTGATACACTTTCCAGTCAGGATGCAGATGCAGGTCTGACAGCAAAACCTGGGCTCTCTTTACTAGTTCACAGGGGTAAAACTATCCAACAACCATTCAATATAAAAACAATCACACACCCAAACAAGCATAAACCATGCAACGATTCCTGATGGTGAGAATTTAGCTTCATCTGTCTCCATGTGTGACCATGTCATGTTTCTTCACTTTAAAAGTAAGAATTTTTTGTTTTGGTTTGGTTTTAAAGAAACTATAATCACCAGTGTTAAATGTTTTGACAATGATTGATGGCTGTTACCCAAGCTTCTACGTCGTTTAAATATCGCATGCGCATTTCTTAGCTCTCCATGCCTCATTTATTAAGTGGAAAGGAGAACTATTTACATAGTTGACTACTTGGTCCAGGCATACTATTAAGCTGTCCACCCCCTAACCTCCATCTCTTTTTAGCCCAATGCTGTAGGTTGACACTTCATCACCAAACAAAATTAAATAGCTAGTCACATGGCAGGGAGCCAACTGTTACCAGATCAAAAAAAGAAATGATTCTATCAAGCATAATGGAAGGATGCCTGGTGCCCTGTTCCTGCTTACGAGGGTACGCACCTAACGTGCAAGTGTTTAGAGCCAAGTTGAACCAGGCGTGACAATTACTTTTGAACTCTGAGTCAGTGAGGGTAGGAAGGAAACTGGAACCATTACTGAGAAAAGACAGGGTCAGAGCTTTAATTCAAGGACCAAAATAAAGAGAAAAATTGGAGAAAGAGTGAGAAAGCTGGTGGTCAGAACAAAGGAGCAAGGACCAGAGTGAGGAGTGTGGTTCAGCATTAAGCTGTACGTGACATAGGAATTTGGACTCCTTTTTTATAGTCCTCAGTACACTTCTCGAAGTCCAGAGTTATGAGTTAAGGCAGCCTCATGGGGATAAGAGCCCCGAAAGTCAGGATTCATGTTTTTATTGAAGCTCTGCCATTTCTTGGTATTGTGAACCAGGGCAGGCCACCATTCATTCCTCACTTGGCAAAGAAAGATTAAAATAATTGCTTAACTATAAGCCAACAGAGACATGTCCCTGTCTCTGACCTAGGCACTGTTGAAATTTAAACAGTAAATAAGCTATAGACCCCACCCTCAAAATGTTTTTCTAGTAAATTTAAAATATATGCTGTATCTTATGACAGCTCTGATCTTATTTTTCTTCAGTAAAAGTTATGTTTATTGCCCTCGATGCAGGTTTTAATTCTATTTAGTATTTTTGGTTGTCTTTATCACTTCATTTTTTTTTTTCTATTCCACTGACTTTTCTTCCAAACTCATTTTTTCCTAATAAGTTTCTACCTTATTTCATAGAGATGTGCCTTTAAAAAAATCCCATTGACTATGTCGAGGAGTTTTTAATATTTTCTTTTGGTTTCAGTAATAAATATTTTTTAAGAGGCCTTTCCCTAAGTGTTCAATACGGTATCTCTTTTTCTTTGTATGCAACATGGTTTTCCTAATGGACTCGCTTTATTATTTTTTTATTCATTCTAACTAGAGTTAAACATATTCAGTGTTTCCCAGCATACCGTCCTCATGATTTACTTCCAACCCAACTCACTGTAGTTTGGATTTGCCTCTTCAGATCTACAGCTAGTTGCCAATTTCGAGAGGCTAGCAGTTTCTATTTCGTTGGCCAGAGGTGGGTCACCGCTGCCCAGGTTTCTAATCCTAAAGCAGCAGTCATGCAAAACTATACCCCTCCTCCAAATTCACAAGGTTTTCCTGTCTCTGCCTCGCTAATAGATTTTTTTTTTTTTAACTCAGGATCCTTAGCGTGCAGGGCAGCACCACCATTCATCCTAGATCAGACTCCCTGCTCAGCTGGCTTCTTGGGTTGGCAGTTTTCTAATGGACTGAACTGAAAGAGAAGATAAGATTCAAGTTGTGTAGGAGTTCTGGGAAATTCAACTTGCTGGCTGCTTCCAAAAAGCAAAACAAAACAAAAACTCTTAACCGCAGTAGCAGGGTAGAGGGATGACTATCCTCTTTTTAGCCTTAAACGGGCCTTGCATTTTTAAGTGAGGGAGCAAAAGGTGGAGATGTCCGAACTCTTCCAAGGCTAGTGGTTTACTATGCTCATATGTCATGTACTACGGTTATCAAACAAGTTATATTTAGTATTTTAGATGCTGGAAAATATTCCCAGATTCTGAGAATGCCAATTCAAATTTTCCTAGCTGAATGTCATCTTAATTGTCAAAGTCAGAATGAGTTAATGATTTTTCTGAATCTTCACCGGTCATTTTCAAGTGAAATAGAGAAAGGTTGTATGAGGCCTTGCTAACCAAATGCCAGTTTTTAAAAAAATTTCAAAGTCAGATATTTACAGAGCACCCCCTTCAGCTTACATCGATGTTTATATTACAGGTATCATCACACTGTATAATGATTACACACACACACACGTACAATAATTATCTTCCCTACTTTCATGTGAACTCAGGACAGGTACAGTTTCTTTTTTCCTTTGTGTTCATAGTAGGTGAACAACACTTAATGAATGAATGGATGTTTAACAAAGTAAGAGACAAGAGTCAATGGTGCAAGAGCAAAGAACTAAGAGAGCATAATGCTGCTGAAGCCGAAGGAGAATAGGGAGTGGTTCTGAGAAAATATTTTCTTATTACCAAGATAAAAAGCTAAATGCAACCTATCATTGGTAAGACAATGATATAAGAAGCCAAAATCATTGACATTCATATGCCATGCTCTCTCCTCCCCTCCAGAACGCTGCATATACTATGACTTCCCTGGCCCCAAACCCTCTTCTCACTTCACTCAGTGTCGCCTCCTAGTTGAAGCCTTTCTTGACCAGTGAAAACAAGTTGGGTCTCATCTTCTATGCATGTAGGGAGCCCTGGACACTGAATGGTACCTGGAGCTTGACCCAGTATCCCCGATGCTTGTTTATATATTGCCTGCTCCCAACACAGTAATATTCCCAAGAGCTGGAATTATGGCTACTCTTATTCCTACTACCACCTATAACAGGGCCTGTGTTTGTTTGTTAAAATAATTGATTGACAAATGTGTCCATAATTAAGATAAAATGGGAGCTTCTTCTCTGAATTTACCTGGGCATTAATATTGGTATTAAATACTTATCATATGGATAGTAAGAGTAGCAACTAATCCATTCAGTATTGGCAAATTGTTCATATGTATTTTTTCTAAAAGAATGCAAGATCTCTTTATTATCTCCATGTTGACTATAAATTATCAATAAGTACACATTAAACACTTAGTATGTACCCAGAGAAATGTTTCGAGAGCCCAAAGAAGAAATCATATATGGTTCTTGCCCTACTGGGGTTACCCTGACAATTCTAGTTGCTATGTACACATTTTATCAAGCACTGCCCTCCTTTCCCTTGAAATATGAATGAAGGAATTATTGTACCTTACTGTGTCTACAGCAGTGCTCCGCATATAGTAGGTACCAAATAAATATTTACTGAATGAGTGCTGGAGACAGTAGTCATTGTAGGTTCTGACAAAAGGATAACATAGTTTTCAGGATGATTATTTTGATGTTACCCATAATTGGATTGAGGGAAAGAGATCTGGGGGAAATTTTTTAGCTCAGAATTTCCTTCCTTCTATCTTATCTAGGTCACCTTCTCCTTCCAGTGCTGTGATGTAAACTCATGAAGTGACAGCTATTCTAATGTTAGCCTAACCCATGAACAGTTATGAAAGGAAAACAGTGATAAGAAATATCAGGTAATATATGAGGTATATTTATAAACCAGTGAAACTTTAAAGGAAGCAAACATAGTAGGATATTTCGATATAATTGGGCATATTTCCCCATGTAAGAAATCTCCTTTGGTGAGTAAGCACTTATTCTAATGAGACAGGCATTCATAAAAATACTCCAGGTCTCTTTTGGAATTACATTCTGCATTTGGGCTACCTTTATTAGAATTCTTAAGTCTTTGAATGTTGGGCTTAGTTTTAAGAAATAGACAAAAGCCACTGGGAGACATGGCACCTGCCATGCTGGGTGTTGAAACTGGGTAGACAGAGAGTGGCAAGGGGAGGACCCCAAGAGAATGACTCTAGATCCAGATCATTTTACTATACAACTGTGCTTTGTTTTGGGGTTATTTTATGAACTGGTCAGGCTTCTTAACTTCTTTAGCATTTTAGGTGCCTAATGTATTTGGCTTCTGTTATTTGTCTTTAATTGACACTCATTTTTGTACCCATACAAAAATGTGTTCTTCCCCTAACTTCTGTCTGCATCCAGAGAGTCAGTTATCCGAAAGCATGGCTTTCTAGCTGCAACCTGTGGCCACATGGCCCTCTCTGGACATTTCTCCTTCTGCTTCCACAGGCCAAATAATTTTTGTTGTGTGGGCACACTTCACAGACTCTAGACACACATAATTTTTGCTGTGTCCAATTTTCTTTTCTTTTCAACTTGACTCCATTTTTTTTAGCAGAAGTTGATTATGTCAACGAGGTAATGAAAATAAAGATCAGGTCTTCCCGTTGGCATCATAAAAATATTTAAAACCATCTCAGTGAAATTAATCACAAACCATAGAAGTGAGTCTTGAAGGGCTTCGAGCCAGCAGGCCTGCTCCATTGCCATGCAGTGCATAAACCTTACCTTGCTCGCAGCCTCCACTCTGAATTCTCCACCTTAATTTACCTCACACTCTGCTTCTCAGCTTTTGACAGCTTCCTACATTCTGTATCGATGGCTTATTTTCTTATTCGTGGCCTCTCCTGCCTCTTGGAACTGAAGCTTAACTCTACTTCTTTCACTTTCACGCGATTCTTGATGGCTATACTACTCTTAGCCACCTAATCTCGCTTGGCCACCAAGATGTCATATCTTAGCTTAGGTGGTTATGAGCTTTCCCACCAAGTTCATCCTGGCCCCTCCGGGAGAGCCCGGACTCTCTGCACTGGAAGTGACCCTTAATGTCACTAAGAGCTGAATTTATCCACCGACGTAAGTTATTAATTGTATTTTACTTTCACCAAAGTTCCATCTGAAATTCTAATCATATTAGCATGGACTCTGAATAGCTCTGACTTACAGAGACCAGGCAGATGTGTGTCTGTGGCAAGCAAGATCATGGGTGGTAATATTTACCACTTACTTACCAGGCAGCCAGGGAATGGAGATGGAAAACATGACTCTTCAAACTGATGTAAATACAAAAATTACACAGGCAGGGGCTCACAACCTCCAGCCACTCCATGGGACGAAGAGGCAGCAGTAGCTAAATGTAAGAAATACTGCTTTTAGCGCTCTCAAGATTGGCTCAGAAACAAGGAGAACTTTCAGCAGATCATCCTGCAGAGCAACAAGAACCTTCATAACAGCAGCGCGTCTACAGGAAGCTAGTGGGCTGTTGGCCTGTTTTGTTTAGTTTTCTTCTTTTCCTTTCTCCCACTTTGCTTCTTCCAAATTTTGTCGCCCTTTGGCCTGCCTTCACCTTTGAGCAAGGACTGGCTGTCACTTACCATGCCCTTTAGTGTCAGATCTGCTAAGGGAGACCGGTTGCCATGGAAATCTGGCCAAACATGTAAATCAACAGTGAGGAAACCCACAGGCTGAGCCTTCTTAATTAGATCCAGGTGACTGTTCAAATATGCATATACACTCTGGCATCTGGAAGAGAAGTGAATTTTGTTTTTAAAAGTGGGGGTAGGGTCGGGGAGCAAACTGTTCTGCAGAAAGAAACCATTTGTACTTCCACATCAGATCCAGAAGGTAAGCAGAGTCCCAAAAGCTTCGGCAAAGAAACTACCCCAAACCCACAGAAACCAGCATACCGATCTCTCACATCACTGTACTATCACCCAGAATAGATGGGATGTCCTAGCAGAGGGTGGAAAGGTTTGGAATCAGAAGACCAGATTTAGGAATGGCTTTATCCCTCGTAGGGTGTAACCAGGAGAAAGTTATTCAAACTTTCAGAACCACTTTCTTTGCATCTGTAAAACAAGATACATATTCCCTGTCCAACTTACTTCATATGGCTATTGTGAAGATCAAAAAAGATTATATATGTGAAGATACAGTATTTTACAAAGTGTACTATACTGTACATATGTAAAGGATTTTTTAAAATTGGTATTCCTACTTGTAATAATAACGATGAGATGACGAATGGAGGCAAATATAAGTTCCCAGACTCAGGAAAGGAGCTTGCTAAGGGAAGTGATAGTATGGAGTGAATGCAGTTAGGATCAGGAATTAGGACACTTGATTTCTAACCTTAACTCACCAAATGCTATTGCATTAGTTCTTTCTCCTGTTTAAGCCTCGGTTCCTTCATGTGGAGAATGAGGGAGTCTGAGTACCTCTCTCAGTCTTTACGTGTTCAGGTGGGAGGGAGGTGGAGATGATGGGCTTGGGAGTCGAGGCAGTCCTAGGTTCAAATCTTCGTTCTCCCTGTCCCAGCTGAGTAACATGTGCCAACGACATAACCTCCCTGAACCTCAGTTTTCCCATACGTTAAGAACAGCTACCTCACTGGGTTAAATTTCACTGCATGTCACAAAGATTCAAGTTGGCTACCTCTCCCTCTTTAAAAGTGCTTCCTTCTCAAAGTCCCAAATCAACAATTCTAGAAGAAAGTGGGTTTATCAGAGGTTGGCATCCATGCGACTTCCCACTGGTGTCTCTGGAACGATAGCTTTAATGGTTAAAAACATGGCTTGAATAACAGTGGAAAAAAATAGGAAATCAGTATCCAAGGGAGGTTATACCTAAGATACCTAAGATCGTATTTATGACTTACATTTAAAACATGTTTGAGGAGTACAGCTCAGAGGTTTCGAGTTCCAGCTTTGTGACACTGAGTGTTCCCATGGATTGCATGAAGTTCCTGGAAGTTTTATAAATTAAAGAGCAGAGCGGTGGTTTTCAAGCTCTTTTATTGAATAAAAGTGTTATGTGGAACTCCAATATAGAAAAGAAAGAAAAGCAAAACAGCTCTATGTAAGTGTGTGAGGGAATGTAAGTGTGAGAATGTGTGTACATGTGTGTGACGTATGCTGGGTAGAGGCAAGGGCAGTTCTACCTACCAGGCCAACTTTTGCTTCTTGCCGTGACACCTCGTTTCCACCTGTAAAAATCTGCCTTAGATCACATTAGGAGGACAGCAGTGTGGTTGGGAAAAGGCTCACCAACCACATCATCATCAACTGCAGCTCCCTGAGTGTGCTCCAGGCCTTCAACCAGAGCTTGGTGAGGCAAACACTATTAATGTCCCTTTACAAGAGGGACGTTGAAGAGGTGAAGCACTTACTTGACAGAGTCCAAATCTAAACCCTTCTCTGTGTGACTCTGAAGCCATGTGTTTTCTGTATTCCAGGTCAGTAACGATTTGCCAAAGTCCCTCATTCAAACTCTGCTTTAGCATGCTTGTATGATAGTGTCAGGAAGGTCTCCTCCAAGGCCTCCATGGAAGGTGGGACCAGAACCATCTGTATAGAATATGATCACATCCTGATTTTCTATTTCTCTGCTCGCTCTCTGCTCCTGGTCCAACACGAACCACACTGACAACAAAAGCCAAGAGAACATCTTTTCCAGCAAGAAGTCAAGAGTCTGCACTAATTCTAGCAACATTTTTCTTCAGAATAGCATCACTGTACTTAGAGTAAAGGGATTTTTTTTTTTTTTTTAAGTGTGTGTCTATAAATCTTTTCATTTGCCTCTCAAGGAATCTCAGAGCAGGGCATTTGGTTTCAGACATCTGGGTCAATAAGAATCTATAGGCCTAATTACTATTGATTCGTCATTGTCTCATTTATCGCGGGTCTTTGCAAACAGTGAGATTCATTTAGCCTCTGCATATATGGTCACTCATGCACTAATGAGATCCCTGGGGGATGGGGCATATGCTTACCCCTTTGACTCCTAACCTCCTCGCAGCTGTATGTTTATTCTTTGAATGCAGCCATTCTCCTGCACGTTTTTTCAATTATACCTTACCATGTGTGCTATCTGAGTATATCATTCAAAATGAAATGCACTTGGAAAACATTAAAATAACGAATGCACATCATTATTCACATAATTTTAACCTTGCATGATGCCTTTTTTGGTTCTGACTTTGATTCATTTTGTATGTTTTATCAATTCCTTCTCAAATGGCTGTCTGCCCTCTTCCAGCTTGGGAATCACATATTAACTGTTCCAAATAGATCATTCTCCCTCCCTCTCATGAACTCCAGGCTCATATATCCTGTCTTAGAGGGAGAAATTCTTGCTGTCCTAGTCCCATTGAGTATAATAAAGAAAATACAGTTTGAATGATCACAAAGTGACTTCACCATGTACCAGTTGGGTGATCAGGTACACTGAACCTCTCTGAACCTAGTTTACTTCTTTTGCAATCAGCGCTGATATTTGTACCTTCTAGGTTCCTATGAAGATTAAATATAGAGTCCTGAGCACTATAAAATGATAGATGATCAATACATAGTTCCCTCTCCTTTCCCACCACAGAAAATTAATTTCTAGCTTTAGAAAAATCCAAGAGTCCGGGAAGATTTTTTTCAGACTTTATTGTTTATAATCTTGAACACAGATAGAAGCCCTGGAATCTCCATTCTCTCCTCCCTGTCCAGAAATCATTTAACTTTCTGGATTCATAGGCTGCCCAGAAGTATGGTGACCATACTTTCAAACCCCAAATCCGAATACATGGTTTAACAGAAGAATTTGTCCCTTTTCAGGCATAAGAGCGTCTTGGAAAGGAAGTTTCCACACTGTCTCCAGATCCTCACTTCTTGAGCCACCACAATATGTATTCTGCCTGCCCCTTTCTACTGACACTGGTCCCATAGTGAGGAACAATGCTTTCTCTGCTGATAACTCCAATGGACAATTTTCTGCCTTTATTTTACTTGAATTCTCTCCCACTTTTTGCATCACTTGACCACTTCTTACTCATTTGTTCTCTTGCCTTTGTTTCTAGGACACTATACTCTTTTGGTTTTACCTCCTCTCTAGCTCATTCTCTTCCTTTGCTTGTCCCTTAAATACTTGAAATCTCCCAGAGATCTGTCCTCATCCCTCTTCTCACTCTTTATATACCCTTGGGTGATTCCGTCCTCCTCTCATGGCTCCAGTTACCATCTAGGGCTGAGGACTCCCAAACATATGCCCTTATCTCATGCTCATTTCTATCTCATGAGTTCCAGGCCAAATATCCAACTACCCATCCAATGCTTCCTCTTAGATGTCCAAAGGGACCTTGACAAAAATGCATCATATGACACACATTGTCTTTTCTGGTACACCCACTCTTCCTTTGTGTTTCTTGGGATTAATCAAAGCCAATCTCATCTAAGCCATTGCTCAAGTAACCATTTGGGGAACAGAGTCAGCTGTTCCCCTCGGCTCTCAAATTTAATTTTTCACCAGGACTTATCAATTTACTAACTTAAATATCCCTCTAACCAGAAGACCTTTGTCCAGCTCAACTGCTTCTACTTTATTCAGGCCACATTTGAATGCCTAGATTAGAGCTTTGGCCTCCTACCTTATTTCTCCTCTTGAAAACTTGCCCCCTACATTTCCTGTACTCCTTCCTGGGAGATTCTTCGAAAATGCAACTTTGATTATGACTTCTGCCCCTACCTAAACCCTTCTGTGCTTCCTCCCTACTGTCCTCAAGAGAAAGCACAAACTTCCTTGCCTAGCATGAGATGTTCTTCATTACCTAGCTCTTCCTACATTGCACTGTATTGCAGACATGTCTTCCATTCTTCCTTCCTCCTCACCCCTGCACACACCATGCCATAATCACACTAAACTACTTTTAATTTCCATAATATGCTTCTGGATACTTGCCTATTCTGCTCCCTCTTGCCTAGAACTCTCTTCTTTGCTTTCTTTACCTACTTCTGTCAATCATCATTCTAGACTCATGTTTGATACCGTCTTTTGGAGGCCATTCTTGGACCAATGCTTCTTTCACTGCCTATGACCACATAGCAACCAATACAGAATACAACTGCCTCCGTTCTCTTCCTTACTCTTCAATTCCAACCTTACAAGAGGAAAGGAGGAATGATCCTGACATATTCAAGCACCCTCAGGAGTAGAATGCCACCTGCCCTTATCACCTATGTTGGGGGTTTGACAATAAAATCTGTACCCTCCGGTTTGGGAATAAAGCCCTGCAGGAACACTGATTACATTATCTCCTTACTTACAATCCTGCAATGGCTAACCACTGTCCATTGGACAAAATCAGTTTTTTATCTTGGCTTATAAGGTCCTAGTTGATTCAGACCCTGCCCTCATCTCCAACCTTACCTTGCCCACTATAGATTGTGGCCTAATATCAATTCCTCAGCCTTCTCTTCAAGGCTTCCACATACGTCGATCCCTTAGCCTACACTTTCCCCTCCTGCTCTTCACATTAGGTTAGCTCCTTTTTATCCCTCAAATCTTAACTGTCCCTTCACCAGCCAGGGCTTTCCTGATCATCTTGCCTAAATGGGGTTTCCCTGGTATTCTATCATTGTACTCTGTTAATTTCTTTCGTATCGTGCATGGTCCCTGTAGGCTTATTTACTTGTTCATTTGTTTGTTAACTGCCTACGGCCTCCTCTGGACTTTAAGTTACACGAAGGCGGAGCATCGCGAGAATACATTCAGGATTTAGCGGAGAACCTGGCACATAGTACCACTCATAAGTATACATTAAATAGATGAATGTCATTTTTTCTCCACTGTATGGTAATATTTTATCTGTATCATCTCTGGAATCTGAACTCTTTCTGGGAAAGAGCCACATCTTATTCATCCTTTCAGACGCTCAAAACATAGTCGTTAAAATGTAAAAAGAATATAGATCCAATACAGAATATTAGCACTGAAATTTCTAGGTTGTTGATACCTCTATATCTCATTGTAGCACTGGGCTTCCCAAGGGTGGATCTCTGGAGTCATATGACTACAACGTTCCAGGCATCCCAGTGTGCACCTCGGAAGGGGACAGGGAAAAGGGCAAACATCTTGTGACACTCTCTTCCCATGTTCCAGGCATGTGCCGGGCTATAGGTAACCCGTTGAAAGGTAGAAAATGGAGAATTTATTTCCTAAGTCAGTACAGCCCTCGGTCTTCTGGAGAGGATCCTGATGCCCCGAGCACTTACTTTCTTATCCTTGCATGCAAAACAGAAGCCAAATAAAGGCATTATAATAGCTAGCTTCTTTCTATTTAAGAAACATTTCTCATCCAAAAGCCATCAAGAATTTACTGATTATCCTGGCACGCCCTAAGGGATGAAAGGTATTAATATCTTCACCCTGGTGCCATGAATGTACTAGCTCAGGGAGCCTAGTAAATACTTGCTGTTAGACTGATGGCCTCAGTTGTCAGACTGAGGGATGGAGGTTGACAAAGCCATAAAGGCCAAAGGAGCAATCTGAGAACACAAGAGCAGAATAGAAAGTGAGAATAATCTTTAGAAGTGGAGTCTGAGAGCTCTCTATGATATTCATTTCCTCATTTAGAATTAAATGAGATAATATACAGAAAACCAGCACTAAGTACAGTGTCGGAGACAATGCAAATTCTTAATAAATGTTCTTATCCTTCCCCCCCTCCCCTTTTCTTGCTCTAGGGGGATTTATACAACCTTTAATGGGGAGCTTTAAATGTACCTGAGATTTGGTAGACTGGGGACCAGTGCATTTCAAGAAATTGATCCTCAGAGGGATTGTGGGAATCACAGAAGCAAAAGAGGTCTGAGGCATAAATCAGATCAAGAAAAACAGATCTTCAAAGGAATAACAGAAAAAATCTAGGGAAAGTCGGAGGGGAGAACAGGTTGAGGGAAAGTGAATTAGGAGAACTTCATGCTGACAATCTGAAGGGACCCGAAACCAATAGAATCACAATGAGAAATGACTTATGCTAACAGCAACCTTGCAAAAGTAACTGAGAACAGGCTGAGCTTCTCTGTTTACAACCTTCCCCTCCAGCAGACCGTAAGCTGAGGTCAGGGGCCATACCTCCCACCCTGTCCCTCTGTCCCCACCAACGGTCTAGTTGACCCTCCACAGAGGAGCCAACTTAATCCTTTTGAAGGTAAATCTGTTTGGGTCCTTCTCCCGCTAAAGAACTAAAATCTTGAAAAAAATCCAGTGTCCTTACAACAACTCGCACAGTTTGGCCCTTGGCTAACTTTCGGCCCTCACCTGTCCTCTGCTCTCTTCCACTTTGATCCAGTCTCAGTGGCCTTTACAATGTCCCTGGAACTGCTCAAGGCCTTGGGCTTTGCTGTTCCTTTGTACTGGAGGGATCTTCCCCATATAACCATGATTTATTCTCATTCTTTATTCAGCGTCCTGCTCAAGGGTCACCTCATCAAGGATGGCTTCCCCACCTGAAAGAGTTCCCACTCCAACACCCCCTATTCTATATTCCTTACTAATCTCTATTTTTCTTTAGAATGTTAATCAATTCCTGGTGTGCAGATGCATTTTCTCTCTCTCCACACAAACAGGCACACACACATATATGTGTGTGGATGTGTAATTTCCATGAAAGCAGAGACTTTTTTTTTCTTTTTTGCTTTGTTCACTCTTGCATCATAAATGCCCATAAGACACTCATCATACAGTCAGAGGAATGAGCTTGAACCTTGGCTCTGCTGCTGACCTGGAATCCAGCACTGTGGATTAAGCCAACATCTTCCTGCTAAATCCTGACATCACCAGAAACTCATTTTGAGACACTGGTAGTCAAGGTTCCATAACAGAATTAAGACAATGATTAATTTAGAGGAAAGGAGCCAAAGTTACGATCAATGTTAAAAGATCTCTGGCTACACAGTGAAATATCTGGCTATTTGGCCCCACACAGAGAGAGACTTTGGTTGCCAGTTACATGCATGGGCACATCTAGTTAGTGTTTACTTAATTTATAAGCTCATAAGACATTTCTCTTCAGGGATGTCTTATCTAAAAGAATTATGGTAAATCAAGAGTATAAAATACTAAACCTGTTTATCAACACTTGTTTTTGCAGTTTCAAACAGGATTTGCGGATGCTAAGCTCTACGACAGGGGTGGCCCGCATTGCTGCTTTCAAAGAGCCATAAGTCACACCAAAAGAGACATATGGTTTCTGATTCCATGGAATCTATTGTCCTTTCCAAATAGCCAGCCTCACTTTAATAAAAGCTAGGCCTATTTCTTTCTAAGACCTGAAGCACAATGGGTTCTACAGTTTTGGAATATTCTATTCATGGATCTGATAAAATAGAGATACACTTTGCTTTGTAAGACAATAGAAAGAAAGTGAAAGGAAAGCAAACCAACATTCATTAAATACATACTAAATATACGAGCTGGAGATAAAATCTGAGAATCCTTAAAATGGAGATCAAGTTAAGAGTATAGAAGGGATCACCTTGGAAAAAACAGCAAAGAGAGAAGAGGTCCAGGAAATTAGCTGTGATGAATTCTGATGTTATGGTCAAGAAAAAGACCATGAGCTTGAAAAGCAGATCAAGAAGGAAGAGTCAGAGAGGCACAGGGTTCTATAAATTATGTCTCTGATTGTAGTAGTAGTAGTAGCAGTATTGGTTTCAGGTCCCTACAGATTGTCAGCATGAAGCTCTCCTAATTTACTTTCTCTCAACCTGTTTTTTTCCCCCCCACTTTCCCTGGATTTTTTCTGTTATTCCTTTGAAGATCATCTGTTTTTCTTGATCTGATTTATGCCTCAGACCTCTTTTGCTTCAGTGATTCCCTCAATCCCTCTGAGGATCAATTTCTTGAAATGCACTGGTCCCCAATAAACCAAATCTCAGATACATTTAAAGGTTGTATAAATTATGTCTCTGGATCGTAACTTTGGCTCTTTTCCTCTAAATTAATTATTGTCTTAATTCTGTTAATAGAACCTTGACTACCAATGTTCTTTTTTGACATCCCCCTCAAAAAAGCCAAGAAAGGCAAGTGTTATAAGGAGAGGAAGAAGTCGTCATTGGTGCCACGTGCTGCTGAGAGCACAAGGAAGGGGGCCGGAACACATCCTAAGGACTTAGCAAACAGGGATTGCCGAGAACCTTAACAATAAATGTTTCGGGGGCCAATGGCGACAGAATACAAATTGCAGTGGGAAAGGGAAGAGTACAAAGTCAGAATAGTGACCAAGAGTATAGGCAATGCTCTGGTGAAACTTAGCTCTAAAGAGATATATGGGGAGGCAGTTGGAAGGGGACAGGAAGTCGATTTACATGTGGAAAGAATTGGGATTTAAATCTAGTTCTGACTCCAAGACTGAACGCTGCAAATGGCTGTCATGCTGCTGTTTGAGTTTGCATGTTAATCCATAAATCCTTCTTTCCTATTTTCAGTAAAAATTACTCACATGAGGTTCATCTATAGAAGAACTTTCATACATATAAACACCTATAAAATGAGTTAAGCAGGGCAGCATTATTATTTTATAAGTGAAGAAACTGAGTCACCAAGACATTTATGGCAGAACTGACACACGAACCATAATTCCAAGTCCAACGTTCTTGCTACTCTACCACAATTTCCACAAGAAAGTAGGCAGGTTATAGATGACTGACATCTGCTGCTCAACCTTGAACTATTGCCCAAACTGCCTCTTTTACAATCATCAGTAATAGTAGCAGTAGTAGTTGGAGTACCTACTGTCATAGTACAGATTACAAAACTTTCCCAAATACACTACTTCACTAAACTTAAAGTGATTTCTCAGAGGTATTCAGGGCTGGTTCTCTCGTAATATTCTCCCATGTTCTGATGAGGACACTGAAGGTCACGCAATGATGTATGTTGGAAGTGGGTATGAATCTAGAGCTCCAAACTCCAAATCCAGGGCTCTTTGGGTTAGTGGTTTATAAATGCTGGAGCCCTTCAAGAATCTGATGAGAGTTATGACCCCTCCTTGCAGAAATATATGTATATCGTCAACAAAACTCTGCACACAATTAAAGAGTTCACTGATCATCTGAAGTTAGGAACCGCTCTAAGTTATAAGGTCTCTAAGCCAAATAAAGGGCTAGTTGATGAGGTTACATAGTGTGATCCCTCTTGGTGGTAATAGCTTTGTAACTAGAGATTTCTAGAATGGAAAGCTTGTGAAGCATTTCTCAAACTCCTTGTCAGGATCAACCTTCCTTCTCTATACCTGACAACACACTGCTTAAATTCTAGTACAGTATGCATTTCATTCTACTCTGTGCAAGTGTGTGCCTCCCCTACTGGAACGTAAGACCCTTGGTGGAATGGAAACGTTTAATATAAGTAACCACGACAACCATAACGATTACTTCTATCGCTACCAGTATCATTTACTGAATACCATTCATATCTTGACACTTAATTGTCAACATGTGCCATTACTGTTTTAATTCATTTAATTTTCTCAACAACCTGGGGAAGTGCTGACTATTGCTGCTTCCCTTCATAGTGAGATACTAAGGCACAAAGAGGTTAAATAAATTGCCCAGGGTCACAGAGCTACTAAGGGATAAAGCTGAGACACAGGCAATTTGGCTCCAAAGCCTATACTATTAAACTCAACCTCAGACTCTCTCTCTTTATCCATCTACTAATTGCATGGGGTTTCTCTGTTAATATTATAAAATACCTTACTTTCTGAAAAAGCCCAGCAGCTAAGCATTGTTACCATAAAAAGTTTTAAAAAATAATTTTAAATTTATGGAAATGCTACAAAAATAATAGACTTTCCTTACACTCATTTAAGAAATTAACATAAATACAATATTATTAACTAATCTACAGGCTTATTTGAGTTTTGACAGTTTTCCCTTACTAATGTCCTTTTTCTGATCCAGGATCACATGACGATCATATACTGTTTTTAGTTGTAGCATCTCCTTTGTCTCCTCCAATCTGGGACAGTTCTTCAGTAATTCTTTACATTTCATAATCTCTTTTTGAAGTATATTAGCTAATAATTTTGTAGAATATTGCTCATTTTGGGTTTGTCTGATATTTTCTCATATTGACATTGAGATTATGCATTTTTTGCAAGAACATTACAGGAATGATGTTACGACCTCAGTGCTTCAAAAAGACATACATGATGTTGATATGTCTTACTGCCAAGGTTGTTAACTTTGATCAGGTGGGTAGGGTGTTGTCTGCCAGATTTCTCCACTGTGAAGTTACCATTTTTCCTATTATATTACTAAGTATCTTATCGTGAGATACTTTGAGACTATGCAAATATCCTGCTTTGCATCCTGTTTTCACTCACTAATTTTAGCATCCATTGATGACTCTTGCTTGAAGTGATAATTACTGTGGTGTTTGCCTAACGATGATTTTCAATTTCTATTATTTCTACTATATTTATTAATTTTAAGTACAGTGGCCTTATAGTGGACAGGAAGATCTGTCCTTTCTTCCCCATTTATTTATTTTTCAATTGTTTACTTATATCAGTATGGCCTCATGGAGTTATTTTGTACTATCATTATTTATTCAATTGATCAAATTGTCCCTGATTAGGCAGGCCATTGAGAGATTCTTAAAGCTGGCTCCTACATACTTCCACAATTCCTTTCTGACATCACAAAATGTTCATGTATTTTCCCTGCCCTAGAGTTGGAATTGACCATTTTTCTAAGAAGTTCTGATTAATTTATTGAAAAAAAGGAGAATGGCATTTAGAAACAGAACCGGTGTTAGGTGTGCACATTGCTACTAGGGTGTCATTGTTCCTAGGCCATCTCAGCAGAGAGCAGGGAATATGTGTATGTATACTCACACATAAATGTGCATATATATATATTTATTTTTATTTATATCCATATATATATACACACATATAAATATACACACACATATGTATGTGTATGTGTATATATATATAAAGTTGCAAGTTGATCCTTATATAATATTGATATGTGTGTATATATAAATATACACACACACATGTATATGTATGTGTATATATATATAACGTCGCAAGTTGATCCTAATACCTCTGATTTCCAGCCAGTACCATAGGGTTCATTCTAACCTTCCCTTTCCCTGGATGTTATTACCCACAATATATTTGTTTATTTGCTCAACTGTAATATACACATAAAAGATTTTCAGAATAGCTAACCATATACCTAGGGAAAATTTGATAATTAGAGTATAATATTTATGTACAGTTATTTTACCTTTAGCCATACAGCATACTGTCAAAATATTCTTCCTCAAAGTTGCTTAGGCTAGTTTTCTTTCCCAAACCCCTTTTAGTGTAGTTATGTTATTCATTATTAATACAAGAGGTTCCGTTTTTACTGTTTGTATTTCATTTTGTCTACCTCAACCACATCCTGGTCTCTGTCTCTGTCTGTCTACCTACCTACCTACCTACCTTCTGTCTATTTATTTTCAGAAGGACATGAAACATCACCATGGTTCTAAGAGTTAGAGTTATGTAAAAAAGTGTACTCATAGAAGTGTCATTCCCCGCTACAACCCTGGTCCCATTCCTCCAATCTTTCTATCCCATTCCTACCCACACTTTATAGGTAATCAATCTCATTTGGTTCTGGTTTAACTTTCCTATATTTCTTTAGCATAAAAGGAACAAATACAAGTTTTCTTATATTTCCTTCTTTTTACATGAAAGGGAGCATATTGTCAACACTGCTTTGCACTCCACTTTCTTTACTTACTGGTATAACCTGGATTTTACTCCATATCAGTTATCCTCAGTTTTACAAATGAAGAGATAGGCCTAAAGAGTTTGAATAACTTGTCCAAGGTCACCCACTGAGTAAGGAATAAAGCTGGATTTGAACCCAAGAAGTTTTGACTCCAAAATCCATCTTCCTTCTATTACATCAGTTTCTCATCCATGGTTCCTGGCATATTTTGCTGCTGGTGGTGGTGGTTGGGTGTGTGTGTGTGTAGGGGTGGGGGGGGGTTGAGGAAGAATGAGGGGTATGGATCTGTAGGTTCTTTGAATTCTCTTAGGTCATTTTAAAAGTTAATACCTGTATGTTCTAGATCATCTGGATGACTATCTTATAATCAAGTACTGCCAGGCATTTTTATTGCCCATAGGATCTGAAAAATCACACATCAGCCTAAAGTAAATGCCCTCGACATAGTCAAGCATGAAAAGTCGTAGAGGACAGAGAGCAGTTACCTGGCTGTGGCCTTGGCTTGTAGTTCAGGAAAGGCAGCATGGCCCTGCACCATGTGGTCTATCTGAAAAACAAAAGAGATGGGTCAATTTTATAGTTTCTCTAATCTATGTTTAAGCCAGAAAAAAGATATTAAAATGTCTGGGTTTTTTTTTTTCCAGCTCTTTGTCCATAGAGAATCTAAGAATGTTAAAATGCTAACTCGGCAAGAGTGTTTCAGCTCTTTCAGAAATCTAGTTTTGCTTAACCTAGTGCTGGCCTCTTGGATTACAAAGCAAAGAAGTTTAAAGAGAAGAGTAGCAGGAAATGAAACTCCCAAGGCTGAACTGGTAGCAGCAGGTAGTATCAGGCTCAAGAACTAGATGTGAGGGGAGGACTGAGATGGAGGGGAAACTCAAGTTAAATGGTCAGGGATCTGGGTGTTATAGCACTAACTTCTGATTCACACCATGTCCACTTTCCCAATCCAGGCTGTTACCTCAGGGCAATGTCAGACTTTGAATTACTCATTCCGTCTAACTAATGGAGAAGCTGAGTGAAAGAGATTATGAGGAGGGAGGTTCAGTTAAAAAAAAAAAAAAAGTTAAAAAAAAAAGTCCCAAAGCTGTCATGAGTACCTCCTGATTGAAAAGTTAACACATGGGAAACTTGAGACGTAGTTCTCCAAGGACAGACATGTCTGAGATCTGGAAACAACCATCTTCTCACTTGAAACCCCATGTCTAAAATTCTATTCCTTAATCCACTTGGTAGTTCTGAACAAAATAATATGTAAAATGCATCAGGAAGAGACATGCTTCCCTATGCTGGAACTCTGGCTTGCAAGAACATAGCCAACACTGTGTTTGGGTTCCTGAACTTAATTTGTGTATTTTCTCAATGTTTACATGAGTCTCGAAGACTCCAAAACAACCATTCTGACAGATTTATTTTCACTCAAACTATGAACCAACTAGTTATTTTGGCCTCAAGGAGATGGCCTCTCTGAGCATGTTTCCTGAGAGCTGGGGCTGTGTGACAGGAAGAGAATTTGTTCTGGAGGCACAGTGGCTGGATCTGCCCTCTGGCTCTGATAATAACTAGCTGTGTGACTGTATGCAACTCACTTGACTACTCTGATTCTCAATAACCTCTTTTCTCCTCCACTAGCCTCCTTTGAAAACAGGATTACTGGGTTGTAGGGAGTGTCTCTACCATAAGGCCAACAACAGTATAAATACTACATCTAAAATTTATTGACTCGCTCATCTTATATTAATTAATACAAAGCTAAGCATTTTACATACATTATCTTATTTATTCCTCACAATACCGCTATGGAAAAGATACTATTGTCCACTATGGAGATGAGAAAACTGGGAGTAAAAGAGATAAAATAACTTGTCCAAGGTCACAGGGAGTAAGTGACAGATCTAGGTCTCAAACCCTGGACTGGACAAGCCCTGTGCTTGGCATATCATAGATGCTCAATAAGTATTTGTTGAATAAATGTGGGATGTATGAACCATAACGGAGACATAACATGCCACATGCTCACATAGGACCATGTACTTCTTGGCAGCACTTACCACACACTTTACAATTGTGTCTATTTGCATGGGGCACAATTTGCTCAGAAGGTAACAAGTAAGAGAATAAATGAAGTGGTGGAAATATTGGATGAACAAAGAGGGTTGAGGAGACAGTGGGTCTTGAAAATCAGAAAAATGTTTATAGTTTTATTGGATTTGAGGCCATAGAAAACAATTTCGAATTGGGGAGCAAAATGATGAAAAGTTAGGAAAAATTAGTCTGATAGGGTATGCAGGACAGGGAGATAACTAGGCATAGAGAGCAGGAAACACAGACACACTCAGAGGCTGATAGTGAAAACACAAGGCACAAATATTCCTTGTCCTTGCTCTATTTAGGCATTTTTCAAGTTCTTTTAGTAAATCATTAGTTTATATATCTGTCTTTTACCCTACACTCTAAGCTCTTTTAAATCAAAAGCTTCATTATTTCTCACACCCCAGTGCCTACAACAATGCTGGGCATTGTGAATGAATGGATGGGACACAGTTTTTAAAAAAGTAAAACAATTTTAGTGACTAACCAGTTACAGGATATAAGAAATTCAGAGTTAAGGATGACTTTTGAACTTGTGGGTCTAAGGAAAGGAAATGTGGCCATATTAATCACATCTTTTTATTTTCTGTATTTCTGACTCTTTCTGAGGCCTTATTGATCCTGGAAGGATGCCCCTCTCAGGGTTAGCCAATTCCTAGAGATAGTAAAAGACTAAACTCACTTGTGAGCACGCCGTTTATGCAAACTAACTAATTCAGAGCCCACCTCTCTACCACGTCCTCTGTGGGCCACTATTTCCCTGCTCTAATCATCTCAGGGCCAGGTACTAGACAACTAGGGACAACTTTGGTACCTCTCGTGTGGGGCTGTGTGATGTGGCATGCCTCCTCCTCTCGAGAACAGTAACAAACCATCTTTTCAATGACAATCATCTCCTGATGTTGGCCTCATCATCCTGAATAACAAAACCTACATCTTAAAACAGCAGCTTAGTAGAAAGAACATGGATTTTGGAAACACACAGGCTCGGGTTCAAACTCATGGTCGATACTGACATGCTGTGGTACCTAGGAAAATTCACTAGACCTTTCAGAGATTCATCTCCTACAATTGTAAAATGGGGATAATAAAATTTGCTTTGTAGGGGAGGTTGTGGTGAGGATCTGGTGTACAGGTGACTTTTAGTTCATAATACGTATCATTGATAAGAAGGGAATGCCACCAAAGGAGCAAAAAATGTTGGGAGAATAGGATCTCAGGTGGTCAGCAGCGTTGTTTTATTTTTTCACAGCATCTGGTGGTAAAGGCCTACCCTGATTAGCAAAGAGCAAGCCAGTTTGCCAAATAATTGAGTGCTTATTTTGAAAGCCTGGAGTGCCTGTTCCTAGGGTTGATCTCACCACTTATACTTTATTCTCTAATGCATTTAGCACAGTATAGAAGAACACAGTGTCGCATGAGCGGTTATTTGTTTTTCAATGAAATAACCAATTTAACCACAATTACTGTATTTGTTAAGTGGTTGCCTCAGAAATATAAAGACAGAGCTAGTCTAACTCTATAACTGTTTTCTTATTTCCTCCATCTTCTCAGATTTTAGCTCTGACATCAGGCAGCTCTAAGAGTAGGTAGAAAAGTTCTACTAATTATTTTGATTGGTAGAACTCTTGAGCTGGAGGGAGACAGATCTCCTTCAGGATGGCTTACAAGTCTAGATCAAGAGGGAAAGGCTATCTTACAATAAATAACTTGGGCTAGACTTCTAAGCCTTCCTTATAAAGGTGGGATCTGCATTTGGAATACGAAAGAAATAGAAATGCATTATAGTATATAACACAGTGATAAAGAATGGGTGTATGAGGTGGCATCTGGCCCACAGATGTATTTTATTTGGGAAATACAATGTGTTTTAAAAATGAGCCAATATTTTAAAATTCAATTTCACTTAAAATCCAGATTTTTGTTTCTTTTGAAGAACTGGCAAATGTAAGACACTGGGCCACCCACATTCTCCCATGGCAAGAGTCACCTGGAGCTGAGTGGTGACTGATCCCTTCGGAAGGCCTGCACCCTTCAGTTTGTAAGAGGCACCACTACCCCGTATCATTTCCCCATAACAGACACTGGATTTCATCAATTTATCATCATGATTGTACGAAGTTTTACTTGTGGCAGAGAGCTATTTCTCTATGCCCATCTCTCTGTCAAAGGAATTCAATCCTAGAGTACAAAAGCTGAAAGAAAAACTTCTCTGTGAGAGTAAAGAAAATATTTATTTGCCCAGTCTGTTTATTCATTTATGCTATCTGACTCCTTTTGGTATTTGAGTTTTGACCCTTGATATAGCAAAGAGAACATAGACAAGAATCCTGAGACCTGAGTTCAGTTCTGGTTTAGGGCATAATTGTGGACAAGACCATATCTAATACTCTCTCTAAAACATTTAACAAGTTAATATGACGAATAGCCAACTGTTTGTAAAATTACACAGAGAACTACATCACCTGAGATGTTAAAACTATTGGCAAAGAGTTCACTGTCAAGAAAAACATGTAACAAAGGCAAACTTAGAGTTGATGAATTTTAGATTCTATGATTATTTTGCTAAGACAAAGCTATCTTGTTGCATGGTGGTTTTTTCTCTATTAAAATCAGTTTTATGTGTTAGTGTTGAGGCTGTCTTTTACCTTGCTTTGCAGATAGAGTAAAGAAATCATTGGGCTCAGGGAAGTGTTCATCACTTGTCACAACTGCCTTTTTTCCATCTGGGTTTAATGTCAATTTTTTCACCTAAGCTATTCCAACTCTTTACTTACCAAGTCTTTTTATCTCAAAGTGAAAACATTTTGCCTGACTTTTTCCAGCCTTAAAATTCTCATGAAATTATAATGAAGGAAGAAAGTCTAACCTAGACAATTTCTTTTATGCTGCTGGAAGGGATTGTGAGCTTCAATAATGAACAGTTCTTAAGAATGACAAACATTTCTAAAAGAAAATACAAATTTATTTTTACAACTTTAATATTAGTTTTAGAAGAACTTCACTTACAAGTAGATAAATTCCAATTTAATATAGAACTAGTTCAGTCAGTCATGAATGTATCGACTAAACTAGTTGGTAATTTTGTGTATTTTTACGGTTTGTTAATTAGTTCACTTATTCATGAAACTAATGTGATATAGGCATCATTCGAATAATTCAGGATATAAAGATAAATAAAGCGCGTGTTCAAAACGCTATACCTGTGAGCAGAAAATGGCAAATATTCAAATGTAGTTTAGACTGAAAAGGTTCTTTATAAATTCAATAAATGTTAATTGAAAACTTACTATGTTCTAGTCATAGTAAGTAAGCAAAGGGGATTCACTAGCATTTAAGACAGATGTAAACTCTGTCCACACAGCGATTATATTCTACTGAAAGAGACAGCCAACAAACACATATAATAATTACAGATTGTGATTAATGATTTGAAGAAAATAGGTTACTGCAGTAAGGACATTGATTTTAGATAGAGGATTCAGGGAAGAGCTGAGGGTGAAATTTAAGCTAAGATGCTAAAAAAAAAAAAAAAAAAAGGAACCAAAAAATTCCAAGTAAAGAGATTAACAAATGTAAAAACTAGAGTAAGTAGAAAAGTTGTATAAAATGAGGATAGGGAGGTAGGATGTGGGGGCGAATCAAGAAGGCAGATCTCTCTTTAGATACATGCACTTAGGAAAGGCCATGTGAGGACACAGTGAGAAGGTGTCCATCTACAAGCTAGAAGAAAGATCTTTCTATTTTTTAAGTCTTCAGTATTTTGTTATGGCAGCCAGCATAGACTTATACTATGTTTAAAACAAATAAAATAACAACTACTGTATTGTTGGGTATACAGCATATGTAAATACCACACATATGACAACTACAGCATAAAGAGTTGGGGAGCGGTAAGTGAAACTATAGAGTTGAATGCTCTTTATATTCTACCTGAAGTTTAATAATATATGCTCTAAGTTGACTGAAAAGTTTAGGATTTATATTGTAATTCCTAAAGAAATCATTTAAAAATGTAAAAAAAAAAAAAAAAAAAAAATGATGCCTAAAAGGCAAATAGAGAAATGAAATTCTGAAAATTGAAAAATATTCAATTAATACAAAAGAAAGTAAGTAAAGGGGAGATAGAGAGAAAAATAACAGAAGAGATCACGGAAAATAAATAACAAAATGGAAGACCTAAATCCAATCATACATTAAATATAGATAGTTTAAATACTCCCCCCAAAATCAGAGATTATAAAGCTGTAGAGAAAAGCTAGACCCAACAATATGCTGTGTATAAAAGATGCATTTACATAGACTGGGAGAGAGAAAATGGCTGTTTAGCTAATGGTGCTGTGAGTGAAGGTAAAGAACAAAAGATGGATTGGTGATATACATTTTGGAGTTAGAATCAATAGGATTTCCTAATGGATTGGGTGTGGGCAGAGAGGAGAAAGGAGGAGTTAAGAATTAATCCTAATTTTCTGGCTTTAATAAAAATATAAATGATGGTGCTCTTTACTAAGCAGAAGACAAATAATGGAGGATCACCTTAGGGAGTATATCAGTTACCACAGTCAGAAAACCGGGAATAATTCTTCACTCCTTCCTCCCCCTGCTTCCTTAACATCTAATCTACCTTTCCCATTGATAGCAATGATATCTTTCAAAAACCTTGATCTCTCTCTATTCTGCATACTCATATCCACTCCATCGGGAAATCCTGTTGGCTCTATATCCAAAATCTGACCACTTTTTAGCAGCTCCATTGCCATCATCCTATCTCTCAGATAGATTGCTGACTCTTTCTGGTCACCCTGCATCCATCTACCCCACTCCCACCCCAGAGTTTATTCCCAACATAGCAGGCAACAGCCAGAAAGATCCTGTAAAAACTTACATCATATCTCTCTTGCACTCATTATTTTCCAGTGGCTTTCCATTTCATTCAGAGTAAAAGCCAAAATTCATACAGTGGCTAATAAGATAGCCCCCATTACTTCTTTGAACGTATGCCCTACAGCTCTCATTTTGGTTCATTCTGCTCTATCTATGTGGTCTCTTTGCTATTTCTGTAATACCCCAGGCAAGCAACCCCCTCAGGATTTTGCACTGGTTGTTCTCCTGTTTTGGTATATTCTTCCTCCAGGTTTTCTTCCCTTCCTTGTTGCTTGTTTGAATGTCACTTCAATGAGGTCTACCCAGACTGCCTTATTTAAAATTGCAAGTTGCTCACCGGAATCAAAAACTTTCATCCTCTATTATTTTTAACAACTTATACCATAAAATTATTTATTGCTTTATCACTTTATTGTGGATTTTCTGTCTCCTCTTATTAGAATGTAAGCTTGACAAGGGGATAGACTTTTGGAGAGGGGACAGAAGAGGCCGTTTTATTCACTGCCTTTTCCTCACTCAGAACAGTACCTTGAACATAGTAGGCACTCAACAAATACTGGCTGTGTAAATAAAGATCACTCAAAGAATTTGGACTTTATTTTACAGATAAATGGAGAGCTATCAAGAATAAAAAGGCCATATCTATGTTTTAGAAAGATTGCTTCAGTTGCAAATTTTGGAGAGGGTATTTTGGACTGAAAGTCTGTGTCCTCCCTGCCCCCGAAATTCATACACTGAAATCTTAACCACCAGTACAATGGTATTGGGAGGTGGAGCCTTAGGGAGGTGAAGCCTTAGGGGAGTGATGAGGTCACGAGAGTGTAGTTTTCCTGAATGAGATTAGTGCCCTGTAAGAGTCTGACGGAGCCCAGAGTTCAGCCAAGTGATGATATGAGAAGATGGCCCTCTGCAACCTGGGAGAGGGTTCTCACCGGAACCTGACGATGCTGACACACTGATCTAGACTTACATCTTCTAGAACTGTGAGAAAGAAATTTCTGTTTTATTTCATCCACTCAGTCTATGGTACTTACAGTAGCCCCAACTGACTAAGACATAGGAGTTCGAGGGGAAAAAAGTAGAAGCAAGAAGGTAATTAGCGATGCAGGAATCTAGGTGGGATACAAAAAAATACAGTGAAAGCCTGTGCAGGACGAGAGAACAGAGACGCATTTGTTTATGTAGAGCTGGTCTTTTTACCCATGAAGTCATTCCAATTAGCTAATGTGAAATGCTGGGGACACACCTACATCTATACAAAGATCCTGTCAATACTGATATAAGTTCCTCTCGTGACCTTAAAAGCCTGCCAATTGTATTTGCTTCAAAACACTTGAAAAGAAAGTCACACTAACTGACGGACAATAACTCATTCTCAAGGGAATCTACAAGAGAACTCTAAGAGAAACTCAGAAATGCAGACCCACAAAAGTCTGATCCAGTTGTGGAAAGATCCCGAGCTTTCAGGAGCTGACTTGGGTTTGAATCAAGGCTCTCCTACTTATAACTGTAGACCTTAATCAAGTTACCTTACTGTTCTGTTCATTCTTTTCTATTCATTTATTAGTAAAATTGACATAATAACAATGACCACATAGACATGCTGTGAAAATAAAATGAAATACTGAATCTTAATAGGGCCTAAAAGTGTTTGGCACTTAACAGATAATCCTAGTATGCTGTAGGGACAGTACAATCTACTATTATGTGCTACAATAAATTATAATTATCAGTTTTATATCCAACTTTCCCATAAGATAATAAGGTACTAGAGGATAGGAATCATGTGATAATATTCTTGCTTGGCCCCGAGTAATCACAAGTGAATGAATCACTATCTACATAACCTGTACAGCACTGTGTACACTGCAAACTCTTCAAACACCCACTTCTAGAAGACTGACTGTCTTCCTGAGGCTAACTCTAGACTGGCAATAAGGGAAGAGGCATATAGGCACTTACAATGCACAAATCTTAAAATTGCAAGAGCACATAGCATCTTGCTACATTGTGATCCTGTGGCTCAAGCTCATGAATTTAAATTCTAGGTTCAAACAATTCAAAAGTAACCCTCCACCCTAAGTGATTATTACAGAAAGCCAATGCCACCATAGATGCAGCTTAGAAATTTGTCTTAGCCTCCCTCCCCTTACACATCCCCCAATAAAACTGACTTTGAGTAAGACAGAGAAGGGTGCTTGGAGAGGGGGATGGCCAAGTTCCAGATGGAATTAAGCTCCAGCATCTGGATGAAGTGAATGCATGGGTTGGTGACCTGTGGAAAAAGTCTGGACAAAAATCAATAGATTTTTGCACGACTGTTCTAGAGAGAGCATTGATAAGCACGAGACGATCCTTGATGGGTGCTTGACTTATGCAACTGAAATCAATCATCCATGGGATATGGGTATGTGTTTTTCTAAGAGGAAATAACTATCAGAGGCACATGCTTGAGATAAGTAAAAAATGAGTCCAAATCTCAGTCAGATGAAACAGCAAGGTTCCTGAGCCAGAAAAGATCCTATCCCATTTTTTTCTTCATCCTGAAGTTAACCAGATGGACACATTTTTAAAGCACCAATCTATTCACATTTTTGGAAAGAAGGACCTGCTTTGTGATGGAAGATCATATTTAAATGAGACAAAATATCTATTTTCCAAATCTAGAGTTTAGATCCTGTTTTCATTTTTTTTTCTTTCTTCTTTCTCTTCCTTTACTTTCTTTTTCACCTGCTTTCTCCACTCTTCTGTTTTAGATGGTGTATTTATGACTGTATGTTTAGAATATACTATGGACAATGTAATAAGGGAACGGACACTTTCAGACATGGCATGTGAGAGATGCTGTGCATATGAAACAAAATATAAATTATGTAACTTCCTCTTATAGTGTCCTATATGACAACAGTTTATTATTACAAAACCAGAGATCAGAATTCACAAAAGAATAAATGAGAATAAGGAAATGAAAAAGAAAGGTGAATTGCAAGAGAACCATGGGAAAAGGCCATTGACAGTGTGCATCAGTAATCTCTCCAGGCCTGTGCTTACTACTCTGAGTTTCAATTACTCATCTGTAAAACATGAACAATAACTGTTCCTATCTCACAGGGGTTTTGAGAGGATTAAATGAGACAGTATATGAAAAGCTTTTGGAATGAAGACTGGGAATAAGCCTTCAAAATAAATATTAGACAGTGTGATTATTATGAATATCATTCAAAGATTAACAAGATTATACATACAGATCCTTCTCATTAATAAACACACTCAGTAAGGTGCAATTATTGTTTTTATTATTACCATTATTATTGCTATTCTTATTTTCTCTATTTTATAGGTGGTTTCTGTTTCTTTGCTTGGCCTCTCTGAACTGATGATTTAGTGGACAGTCTATTTTGTTCTTGATTCAAATTTGGCCCAATTATGCTGGCTTTTAGATTTCCTAAGAATTCACTCTCTGTAGGCCACGAATCAATCATGCCTCATTAACATGTCCAAGGAAACTACACATGTAGAATTGCTCAAACTGGACCTCCAAAAGCAGCTCAATTGGTCGATGGTGTATAAAAAACTAACTAGATAAAGGTCAATAATTCCCATGACTCCTATGGAAAATCATCATGGATTTTTATGAAATTTTTATGACAAAAAAGGTTAAATTTTTTATTTAAATTCGGGCTCAGTAAAGAAGAATAACCAATTCTCCTCTACAAAGATACGTCATAACATTTGGGTGAAGATGGATTATATCCATAGCAACAGAGCAAACTTAGAGCCAAATACTGGGGAAAGCATTTCTAGACTGAAACAGATGTTCAATTTGCATACTAAGTCTCTGAAAACCTGTTGATAGACAGCTTCATGGACAATGCATCCAGCATGAAGATTGGGTTTACTGGATTATTATCCTTGTTAAAAAAGTCTTTGGGTTGTGTCATCTATGAGTTCTGGATCTGCTAAGGGTGATTACACCATGATGCAGGGGTGCAAACGGCTATATTTCAGATATGGGTTTTCAGTGTGTCACAGAAAGTGAATAGATATGTAACTTGAAAGTTGTATGAATACACAGCACTAGTTTAAATAGGAGAATGTAAAGCTCCAGTCCCACTGCACCTTAGGCATATAGCGATATCTTCTCAACTTTTCTGGTTATTAAGCACTGGTTATTAAGAGCATTCAGAGGTTATTTATTTTATACTCACTGAGTTTCCCTACTAGGCAATGAGCTCCTCAAAATCAGGAACTGATGGGAGTCTAATTCATTTAATTCATCTCTGTAGCCTGCTGCAAGAGCAGGGGCAGAGAACATCCTCTTTGAAGCCATCCATTCACCTACGTTTCCACTGACTTTGAAAGAGAATTTGAGGCAGGTAAGTATAAAACAGCGATACACTAAGAAAGGAAAACTTATGGTTATTTGCATCCCCATCCAGCTTTGGATCAGATCATTTATAATTTGACTGAACATTTAGAAGAGTTGGTGGGATAATCAGACCACAAACAAATGATTTCAATATAACATAGTAAATGTGAGGTTGGGTAATTGAGGCTGTCTCGTTTTCTCTTGCCTTCCACATTTAACTCCCCCAAGGCTTACCAATCTCTTGACCTCAATTCTTAGTCGTCACTACCGCTATCCTCATTCAAGCCCTCATGGCTTTTTATCTGTGGACTAACCTACTAAAACTGGTCTCCCTGCCTCCAGCCATGTGCCTTCAGGCCTTCTTCCCTACTACTGTGAGCCAGACAGATATCTGAGCATGCCTGTCCATCCTTCCAACCTTTCACTGGTTCCCCTTGGTCTCGGTCTACTAGACAAAGTTCAATTCCTTAGCGTGCTTTACAGGGAATTCTTATGATGTGGTCCCTGCCCAGCTTCCTAATTTTTATTGTAAGTCATTCTTCTAAGAAAAGTTTATACCACAGCTGAAATTCTGGACTATTTGCAATTACCCTCAAATATGCCTTCTTATTTTCACTCCATGTCTTTGTTCCCACGCCAGTTCTCCTGCCTCAAAGAGTATTCCTACACTTCTTCGCCTGGTTTGTTCTTATTTCTCTTTTAAGGCTCAGCTCAAATTCCTTCTCCCCTGCAAAAAGTTCCCTGACCCAGCTTTGCGCCAACTCTGTGCCTTGTACCTCTGGTATAGTGCTCATCTCACCTTTCTGGATCTTCTGCCTTCTCTATTAGACAATGGCAAGCACTAAACAAATTTTAATCAAACTCCTTCTAAGAACCAGGCAGTGAGCTGGATACAAAGAGATGACTTGGCCCTTATCTTTAAAGAGCTCACAGATTTCTGGAAAAGACAGATTTGTAAACCAATAATAATAATAATAGAATGTGATAAGAAGTGAAGTTGTGTCTTAAAGGACAAGTAAAATTATCAAGGGGGTAAAGAACTCTCCAAGAAGGAAAATAAGCATATACAAAGGCGTGGAATAACATAAGCCATGAGGAAGCTGTGAGTAGGGCAGTCTAGCTTTAGTGACAAGGTCATGTGTGGGACTGGAGGGGGTACACCACAGAGGGAATGATATGTACAGAAAACTATCTGAACTACGTCCTAAGGGCTATGGGGAACCACTGAAGGATCTGGGCTGGAGAATAACATGGTCCTTTTCACAAAGGGCAATACCACTCCCTCTGCCATGAGAAAAATGGATTGTTGTCTGAAAGAGAGATGAGAAGATGGGTTAGTCATCATCGCCTGAACCAACATTTATTCATTTGGCAAATGTATGCTGCATATGCACCATATGTTAGGCCATACACTAAGAAAAGTTAATTCTTCTGATTTAAGATTCTGAAACTCTTCCAGATACTCTGTATATGGGTAGTGTGACAAAATGAGCTAGTCAAGGGTGTAAAAACGTTAAAGACCATAATGAAAAAGTGCCAACTTACCAATTTTCCAGTAACACTCTGCCCACCTTCATTCAGCCAGAACCCAGGAACCATGGCTGAGAAATAAGGGCCCCAGACGCCTGGTACAAAAATTGGGTCTTTGCTGATCTGGAAAGAAAGGAGCAATATATACAAAAATATTGACCTTCAGGGCTAGAAGGAGTCTTCTCCTCCTCCCATCTGATGTTCCTATGACCATGGAATTCAGCTTCTTATTAAATACCTTTTATGGTAGGCAAGTCGCTCCCTCCAAAGAAGGGCATGACTTCGTCTTTGGGAACCTTTCTGATTAATTCATTTAGTTGCCAGGGTAGCGAAAGAAACTGATAAGGTTTTTCCTTGCTGGCTCCCTCTCTGTGGTAGACTGATTGCACAAATGGTCCCCATTTTCCACCAGTCCCTGTATCCACCCCTTTTGCAATGGGACCGTGCAGCAGCAACTCTCATTGAGAGATAGGGTGCCCACTCTTGAATCTGGGTCAGCTTTGTGACTTGTTTTGGCCAAAAAAAAAAAAAGAGATGAAAATGACACTGTGCCAGTTTTCCAGGCCTAGGCATCAAGAGGCCTCTGTGCTTCTCTACTCTTCTTGCTCCTCTGCCTTTGCAACAGGAATATGCCCAGGCTAGCCTGCTAAATGGAAAGACATGCAACAGAGCTGAGTCAGCCCACTTGTTGCAGGTGGTGCTTCACGTATATGAGAGGGCCCAAACAAGATCAGCAAACGACCAGCAGCTAACAAGCCCAGGTCACCAGAATGATAACTTGTAAATAAAAATACCAAGATTTTGTGCTTGTTTGTTACCTAGCAGTTCTGTGATAATATATAAGTGATACATTCTCTTCTTTCTACAAATACTCACTAGCCATCTAATAACAACACCCTTTTTAGGTGCTGGGAACACAGAGGTGAATCAGAATACTTGTCTTTAAGAAGCTATCCATCTAGAAGGAGCTCCATAAGTAAACAGACCAATAGAATACAATGTGGTCCATGAGATGGTGGAGATAAACATAAAATGTTGTAGGGGGCACAGAAAGTGATGAGTAAAATGGTCCAGCGGTGGTTTCCTAGAGAATGAGACATACACTTAGACTTACAGGATTTAGCCAGATAAAGTGGAATGGGCATTCCGGGTTAAGAAAAGAGCTGGAACAAAGCCATGTAGGTGAGAGGGAGGTGCTCTTAGTATTCAAGATGCCACAACTTTTTTTTAAAATAGCAGACCATAGAAGTTCTCTTAGGTGTTAAGAAAATATATCAAGAGATGAGCCAGAACAGACAAGGATGTGTTCACTCATCTAGAATGACATATGCTTCTCATCCATCTAGAAGAGATGGATGCTGAAGTCATATTTGTGGTTATGGAAAGGTGTCATTAGCAGGTGGGGAGGAAAAGGGAGTACAAGCACACAAGTTCTGCTCCTGCATGTCTTGAGGCTAGGCAGAGAATCTATTCATTCATTTATTCTACAAATATTTATTCAGCCCTTCTTACATGTTCAGTCCTGTACCAAGTTCTGGGGATACAGAAATGAACTGAATGTCCACAATTTCTGCCCTCATGAAATTTACAGTCCAACATTTCAGCACAGGGATGAACCTTCTTTAAATGTCTTGACCTCAACTATTCTGCCTCCCTTTTCACTGAACTAGAAGGATTTCCAACCCTCAGACAGGAAGGAGTTAAGGCAAGGAAACTACACAACATTTTCAACTTTAAATGTTGTTGAATAAAAATAATTTATAAAAAAGGGACATTTGACACCTAAAACAGGAAGAACAATCTCTGGGAGAAAAAAAGACAGGCTTCTGTAAGAAAAGACAATTCCGCTTACACTGACATATCCTCTCCTGTCCTTATTGGTTCAACATATGTTTCCTGAATTCCTATTGTGATGTGCGTCTGTGCCAGGCACTGGGACTAAATGGTAAACAAAAGAGCACAGTCACTGCTCTCCTGGAGCCTGAAGACTAGGTGATCAACCATTTAGAATCGGGCAGGATTCTTCTAGGTTTAGCACTGTAAGTCCTGTGCTCTGGAAAACCCTTCAGTCTTATGCAAACTGGGACAATTAATTGGTCACCCTGAGACAGACATTAATCAAATCACAACAGAAATGTGTAATTACAAACTGCAGTGAGTAAGCCAAAAATCAAAAGCTACTATATATGTGAGGTACCTAATCATAAAAATCCTCCAACAATCATGTCATTCCCCCCATCTGGGAATTGAGGAAACTGAGGCCCAGAAAGAGTACCTTCTGTAAGATCACCTGGCCAGAAAATGGCAACTGGGAACAGAATCCAGACAGGACTATGACTCAGCCATGCTCTCTCCTCTGCTCTTCACAAGTATATCAGGGAAAACTTGTCAAAAGTCTTTTGCAAATGAAGATTCCCTAACCTACTTGTGTTCGAGGCCAGGAGGCTTGTGCAGTTTGAGTGAGTCTATGTTGGTACTAATGGCTCTTGCTTCCTGCCCTGAAAGGCAAATGAAAGATTCAAATCGTAGCCTAAAAACAAGACCATATTTTTGGCAAAGCCAAATATAGAACCTGTAGAGTGTGGTGCCTGCCTGCTTTGTAGTTTTATAACTTTGGGCATGCTATTTAACTCTGACTGGGAAGACAGAGGTGGGATAAAAAAAAAATTACAACAAAACATGCCAAGTGCTACAGTAAGATAGGAAAGGAGGATAGTAGGAGCCAAAACTGCCTGGGTGGAAAGTGAGCATTTTAAGAGATGCCCACATTGGAGCTAGGCCTCGAAGGAGGAATAAGCATTTCCTTAGGGAGAGAGGGAGGGCATCCCAGAAGGAAAAGGGTTGTGTGGGCAAGGCTCAGAGTCACGAAGCTGTACAAAGCATCTTGATTTTCATGAGGGCTTAAAGTTCTGCATTTTACCTTACATAAATAATCATAAGGTCTGAAGGATAGGCATATTTTTTGCATCAACAGACCCTATTGCTTATTGAAAAATCAATTTTTGAAAAGCTATGGCTGGGGGAAAAAAACCTCAGTGAAACCACCCTCTATGTCAGGCAATAATAATATGAAATGGTAATGTAGAATTAAAAATAATGAGAAGAAATAATAAGACAGTAATCATTAACAGTTACTGGTGTTTATTATGTGCTAAAGACCCTTCTAGGCTCTTTATAGATACTGTCACATTTACTAATCATGACACTCCAATGAGATGGGTCCTATTATTATACTTACTCCATAAATGATTTTACTGCATAAAATCTAAGTGGAAGGAGGTCAAACAGCTAGTAAACAGCAGAGGAGTAATTTCAAGATATAAGTTATGAACCACCAATTTATTTCCCTCTCTAGAACTTCTCCTTATCTGTAAAATAAATAAAATTGGACCAGAGATGTTTAATATCTGTTTTGTCTTTGAGATCCTCTAAATTTCCATGAAGTTGAGTCATTCTCCTCCAGCTGGCCATTTAGAGCTCTCCAGCAAGCTATTTCAATACAGACTCTGCCCTCGCACGGCCTAGGGGTCAAGGGGTTGCACTGGGTGGTCTCTTTGGGTTTCTCTAAGTACCCACTTTGCTCCCTTATTCTTCTAGCCTGTGGCCAAGATTATCTGGGGCTCTCTCGAATGTCTACTTCATGGATTATATTTAATGGCTGTTTTACTATATTAGCTGAGTAAATATTCAGCAAATACTTACTGAATATACACTGAGTTCAAACTACTGTTTCAAACATGAAAAGACATAGAAAGATGGGCATCAGAGCCACAGAAGTCCTCCTGAAGTCTACAATCCAGCAGGTGCTGGAGTGCGGAATGGGCTGGTGGGGGCGTAACTCAGGCATCAAGAGACTTGTGAGTGTCCATTTGCATTCAGGCTTACAATTACCCTGACAGTGTGTGGAGTCAAATCTAGGCAGACCATTTCCAGCTGAAGAGACAGGCTAGGAATAGGGAGTGGGGTGTCAGCAAAATGCCCAGGATCACCAGGATCAGAAGTGGTAGAGCAGGGATTAGAAGCCTCTCTCCATGTGCTCCTGCCTCATTTCATGTCTGTCCCAAGCTGGCTCCATTAGTGGACGCCACTGGCTGAGCTTCACCTCAGGCTCTGGTACTGTCAGCCGAGTTTCCCTGCAGCGATAAAGCCCAGATGCCTGCTTATACCTCCTTGGGGGAGAGACGACTGGGCTCAGAGCAGGGAGCTACCCCAGCACCACCCCATCATCCCGAGGTTGGCCTAAGCCTCGGGCAGGGACAGGAGGCAGGCTCCAGGCGCCAGTGGTCCTGGGAGGGAACAGGAGGTTTTGTTTTGAGTGCCTCCAGCCAGGTTGGGAATTTTAGAGGGTAGCCACAAGCATGTGTGGGACTGAGTATTTCCGTGGTGGCTCATCTCTCCTTCCAAATGGACTGTGCTATCAACTTACTAGGAAAAAAAAAAAAGAGAGAGAAACATTTATACACATTCCAGCCAGTTCCCAACTCACTACACAGTAGAAAAAAGAGCAAAAAAGAGCATAGAGAATTCTGTTTATGAATGGGGGCTCTAAACATTCACCTCTAGTTTTGCACTTCTCAGATTAAATTGCAATGAGTTGCTTGCCTCTCCTACAAAACAGTGGGGAACCACGTCTTCTTATCTTAAAGGCGGTGAACATGGTTTAGTAATAAGAGCATAGACTTTGGTGTCAGACAAACCTGGGTTTCAATCCTGATTAGGACATCTATTAGCCATGTGTCTTTGAGTCTCATCTATAAATGGGGATAACCTCATCTATCATAGCATTTTATACAAGGCCTAAGTGGAAAAATATATTATGACAATCCTAGGACATAAAATGCTCTTAAGAAACATGAAACAACGTATGGTTTAATTCTATTCTTTTTTGGAACGGTGGAAATATCTGGAACCCGATGTCCCGGGTTCAGGTTCAGCCTCTTCTTCCTCCTCCCACCTGGATTCTCTCATCTATGTTCATCTCACTCATCACATCTCCTGGCGGCAGCCCATCCAGTCTCATGTGTGTAATGACAATTTTTATGTTGTTGAGTCCCAAATTTTTATCCCAAACTCAGGACTTGCTTTTGAGTTCCAGATTGGACATCTGACCTGACTGTCTACCGACACGTCCAAAATAGAACTTGCCCTTCTTCCTCCCAGGGCTATTCTTGCTCCAGGGTCCTTGTCTCAATGAAGAGTACCCTATTTACCCAACCATCAGGATACCATTCTTGACTTCTTGACTTATTCATCTCTCTCCTCTACCCATGTATTGTCAACTCTATTTTTCAAACACAAGCTGTTCTATTTCTCTTCATCAGTCCAGTCCTTTATCACCTCTTGCTTTGATTATTACAACAGTGATTAAACTAGTAACCCTACCTCAAATATTGTATTCCACCCTGCACCCTCACAAGCCCCACTCAGAGACTCCAACTTCTATACTCCCAACACAATAAACTTTCCAATACACGAAACTAATCATATCATTTCCCTATTTAAATTCTTTCGATGTTCCCCATATGAGACTGTTCTGATTCGGCTTTTATCAATTTGTCTGGCACGTGTTATCATTTCCCTGTCCTTTGCCCCCATTATTTTTTTCTGCAACAAGCCCATCGCAGCCTAGAAATTCCCCAAGTGTGCCATTTTCTTTCTCGTCTCTTCATCCTCATAAATTCTCCTCCCTCTGTCTAAAAGGCATTCTTTCTCACTTGCCCCTAAATAACACATGTCCTTTTATAATGCTCAGCTCAAAATTACCTGCTCTGGGAAAAAAAAAAAATTACCTGATCTGGGAAGCGTTCTCTAAACCCTGATTTCTACTCCAAAGCTAGGTTAGGTACCCTTCCCTGCATCTTCCCTTCACTCTCTGTACTTCCATACTGTCGGCTGAAATAACACATGCTACGTGTGAAAGTGTACTTACCTATATCTATAAATACCTACGTAGCATGTACTTAATATATAATATACATGTAATATCCCTTTGTAAACTAAATCACCACACAAATGCAGGGCATGGCTAAAATTAGTATTAACACAACAACACGACTGACATTAAAAGCCATAATAGAGTATAACATGTGCAATCACCTGTAAGTGGCACTTTGTTAATAAAGCTCGGGCTTGTCAAATGTTCCTCTCCTCTATTTGGAGGTTTCTGAAAGGTTAGGAGTCCTCCAGTAAAGAGTTTGCCCTTCCTAGAAACCCAATGCCTTTATTTCAGTTTGAGTAAAACAAGCACACATGAAACCTGTTCTCAAAGATCCCCTGAGACTGAGCGGTTTGAGCAGGCACTGAGCAAGTCTGTCACCCAAACAAACAGTCCCCAAATTTGGGATGGAGGGAGGCAGCCAGATATTGCCTGCAGTGTCCTGAATTATTTTCAAAGCATTTTGGACTCCTTAAACCCTGAATTCTTCTTTCTTCATCATTCTGAAACCCAGATGTGATTACAATAGAAATGTAACCCACATGTTTCTCATTCACTTATACTTAACGTACCCAAAGTTGCTTTGCAAGAGAGATTGAATAGCCACGAAAACATTGAGGCTTTCCTAAAGTTCTTCCAAATTTTCTTACCCCCTGAGGACAAGAAGCCCCACTTAGCTTTCTCTGTACACATGCCTGACTTGCTCCAGTGAGCACAGACTGGCTTCTCACTTTCAAAGTTCCAAGAGCTGCATGACTCCAAACATATAAAATCATACCTTGCATCTTTTTCACAGCCCAAACAATTCTGTGGTGGGTAAACATTATTGGTCTCTTCTGTGGATCCTGCAGAGGAGGGGCAGGCAGGGTGTGGGTAGGGAGGAAGCTAATGAGGGGGAAGGGTGCTCTGTCTGTGCGGTATTCATCAGAATGGATGCTTAGCTCTGTTGCTCCAGTGTCACAGTGAGTTGGACTCTCAGAGTCAGAACCATAGTTTCTCTTTCAATCACACCCCCCCACACACCCGCCAGGTACCATAGTATCAGTTATTAAGTGGTTCTCAAATATGGCCCAACCAATGCTCGGTTTTGATTCAATACTATCTTTCAGGACAAGCAGCTCTCTCTTACAGACTTTAGGGTTTTGTTAAAAAGACCCCTGGATAAGTTTCACAGCCAGCCGAGGCTGGTCAGCAGGTGCTGAGAAGGATGATGCAGCCTTTTGCCTTGCAACAGCGCATAGCACCCTATTACACAGTGCTTCTGTCAGACATCCGATTATCGCTGGCTGACTCACAGATACTCTCTCTTCCTGCCCCATTTCTGATCTGTTTCTATGTTTCCCACATTACAAGCTTTTGCTTTGATTCCAGTGCCTGGCTTCAGAAATCATCTCATAAATCTGACCAAAGACTTACAATTTCTAGTTTGAGTCTCTATGTTCTATCTTAATTTGCCACGTGACCTTGGACCTTGGGGTGTTCATCTGAAAAATAAGGTAAATAGGACCTCTTTTACAGGTTCATAAAGATTAAATGTAGCATAGTCTATTATAGGCCTTGGTACAGTGCCTGGTACATTCAGTGACCCAGGGAAATGTGGCCTGTGTTCATGTCATCACCTTGATACTGGCCAAGATGTACTTCTTATTTATGGATGGGAGCGCACGTGGGCACTTAATTTTAAAAGGTAAAATCTGACACCATCTTGACTAGAATTCTGGAGATGGGTACAGAGGTTGTAATGGCTCTAGAGAAAAGAGAGCCCAGTGAGAATCAACACTTCCACTCAGATGGGTTAATTTCTAATTGCAAGATCTGTCACTGGGAATAATGACAACTGAGGCCGTACCCTGTTAAAAATATATTGTGTAAAGGCAAAGAGTGCCTTGGCTGATTTATATCAGGGCCTCTTTGAATAGAAGTCAGAATTTCTGTGTATTTGCATTGCCCCCTGCCTTTTGGAACTGCTCCCCAAAAAGAACTCACCCCTGCTTCTCAGGTTCAGCTCAGGGAAATTTTGGACATGTCCGTGCCATGCAAGTCCAGACCTAAAGAATCCTGATGTGCAGAACTCACTCTCTTTGTTTTTGGCCTAATAGCAGGTGAGATGGCTAAACTGCCTGGACGAAGAGAATTAAAAACTACCTACAGACACTTGGGTAGTTCCCCAACTGAGTGATTACAATGTATTATACACTTAAAAGTGTTTATCGAGTGTCAGTTGAGGTGCTTAGGGTGAAGGAGTTTATCCCTTACATATTCTCTATAACAAAGGAGACTGACGACAGTATTAAAAAATAGTGATGGCTGGATAGGAGAAGGTCAGGAGAAGAGAGATGGGGAGAGAGGATGTGAAACTCAACATTCTTTGGCTACCTAATATGTTACCAAGGACAGCACAAAAGTGGCACAGGCACCAGCATCCACAGCAGACTACTGATCATAGCCCTTTCCTTCCTGCCATTTCTGGACTAGGCATCCAGTGTGCCAGGGAGCCACTTCAATCAGCTAAAGTGACAAGTGCTCTGAAATCTCTCTGTCATCCCCACACGGGACACTTTCACATACATTTCCTCACTTAAGATCCTGGGCAAGCCTGGGTTAAACCCAGTTTTGACTTAGAAGGGAACCAAGCTTCACAGATGTTAAGTTCTCACAGTTACAAAACAGGGCAAAACCAGTATTTAAATTCAAATCTGATTCAAGAGTCCATACTCTTCTTGAGATATTTTTTTAAAGGAGGAAAAAAAAATGGTTTTAAAAAGCAGAGGCAAGGACACAGCAGGCAGATAGCACCTTCTTCAATGTTGGTCTGGGGCCATCCCAGCTCCTCCTGTGTCCTGAATGTAATGTGTCCCTTACGAATTCAACAGACAATGTGGGGTTTTCTTTGTCAGAGAGAGACAGAGATAGAGATAGAGATGATGCAGAGATGGTGGGGGGCGTGAATAGGGAGAGAGAGAGAGAGAGAACATATACCGGTGGTATCTTCTTAATCTCAATATTAAATAGTACTTCTTTGAGAATGTTAAGTGAGTCTCACGTTAAATAAAAAAAAGAAAGTACTTAATGGCTTGTAACACAGAGGCACAGGGACTAAAAGAAGAAAGGGCACACGGAAGGAAAGTTATTTCAGGAGGGTATGCCCTCTGCCTGTCCTCTGAAAGATCATGCTGATACTTAAGATATGTAAACATGGCAGAACAATCAAAAACAAATGAAATGATAGCCTCACACTAACAGTATTCGGCTGTGGGCAATGGCTAGGAGGCAGCTTTTGTTATGAATAGATCATCTGAGAGTATAGCAGGCCTGATTTTTACCCTTGGCTTAGGCTATCTAGTGTATGAGAATGCATCTGGGCCCATCTGTACTTCCTTAGAAAAAATAATAGAGGTGGGGAGGAAGAAAAAGCAGTAATCTGTAACATGTATGACATGATGAAGGAAAGGGTTACAGTTCTGTGAGAGTGGTTTAAATAGAGTTTCTATGTTATTAATCACTAATGTGTTTAGCTCACAATGTAACAAATGACAATTATAATGGCTTTTTTTTTTTTTTAAGCATTACAAATGAACACAGGGGAAAAAGAGGAAAGGCATCTAACATTTCTAACATTTGCCAATCACCAACTATGTACTGATTGGTTTATACACATTTTTATGTATAGTCTCCATGAAAATCCTGCCATTTCCTTCAGCTTACAGATGAAGAAACTGAGGATCATAACAGTTCAAAGCTCGGGGGTGGTAGGTAGGTGCTGGGAGAAAGTGGAGAAGGGTTAAAGAAGTATAAATTAGTAGTTGGTAGATGGTCACGGGGATGGGGAGCATGGCATAGGGAATGCAGTCAGCAGTGATGTAACAGCTTTGTGTACAGCCAGAGGGAAGATAGATTAAGTAATCAGGGGGATCATTTCATAAACTATGTAAATGCCTAACCAATGTACTGTATACGTGAAACTAATAATAAAATAAAATTTAAAAAGTTCAAAGCTATGTTTATGGTCACACAGGTGCCAAGTGGTAGAATGGGATTTGATCTGGGTCTGTAGACTCTAAAGGGCATCATGCTCTTCCTACTGTAACTAGCTGCCTCTTGGCTACTTGGAAACCATGAAAGACAAATGAACATGAGGGGCTCAGTGGAACCAGCCCTTCCCAGACTTTTGACCTTTTGCTGAGGGTTTATAGAAAGGGGACCTTGGGTACCTGCGAGAGTAAGGGCATTGCCTAAGGGTGCTCTTAATGAGCAAACCTAACCAGCTTCTGGAGATCAGCGTGTTTCTCTATGGTCCTGCCATTCTCCCCTCCCCTCCACTCATCACGCAGCAATCAGAGACAAGATCAAATGAAATTGGCCATCACGGCTAGCCTGGCTTCCAGTATGTGTGAATTCCGGCAGAACTCTCCCTGTGTTGATACCGTCTGTGTGTGGTGTGGGCTTATGTGCCACTGGCCCAGCAATTTGAGAATCTGGCTCTCACCTGAGGGACAGATGTCAGTTAGGAGTAAGAGCTATTTTTCTACTTCACTGGTCTGCTCTCACAGGGTGGTGACTGAACACTCAGCCATGGTGGGAGGAAACACTCCCCCGCACCTGTCTCTGGGAGATACAGAGATGGGCATGCTAGTTAACGAGCCCGGGGGCTGGGGAGACTGCTTCCTCAAAGCCAACAAGTGCCATGAAGAGAGGAGTTTGTGTCCAGCCAAGTCAATATCATGGCTCCATACAGCAAGATACGAGAGAGATCCTGGCAAATCTTGGTTTCCTCCAACATGAAAGACAGACAAGGGCATCCACCTTCCAGGATGTTCGGGAAGATTACTGGCACTGTAGAAAATGTGTTGACATACTGCCTGCACATAGTAAATAATGAACAAGTGAGAGCTAATTATTTAACTTTCTGGAATCTTATTCTCTTTAAACCAGGAAATGTTTAATCTACATTTTTCTGCATTCAGAGTACAGACCGGTCTGGTTAATCCTGATAAGGTGCAAATAACAGAGGTGCCAGTAGAGGGTGGGGATGGCTGGAGATACAGTAGGTTTTAGGTGGAAGAAATCTGGGTCTCATTTTTCATGCCAGACCAAAAGGATTACTTGGATTCTCAAATTGTATCACTAATGGGTTGGGTTGTTAAAAAAAAAAAAAAGATATCTAATGTTTATACTTGAGGCATTTCTGTTCATTAAGGCTCTGCACTCCCCTCTTAAGAGTTTACATAATAGCTGCCTTCTACAGTAGTGGGTTATTGAGTTCACATACATGCACCTGGTGAGGTTTCTGACAGAGTAGGTGCGTTATACGGGAAAGGAGAGGAGGGCCCAGGAAACATCTGGGGTCTGTTGAGAATCAAGATTCTCCAGAACAGACACACATCACACATTCTTTCAGCAAACATTTAATTGAGCACCTATTATGTGTCAGGCCCTGGGGAAACAGAGATGAAAAAGATACTATACTTGTCCTAGTTTTCAGTATAGTTAGAGTCTGACAGTTAATCCAAGAATGGTAAGATACCCTGATAAGCACCTCAATGAAGAAATAAGTTCTTAGTACAGAACAGCTTGAAGAAGGTGTTATGGTTTGGCTAGAATGTAGACTATTACAGTAATAATAACAAAAATCACACAAATGTTGAATTGGCATATGCTGTGAGCAAAAGACTGTGTGTGAGTGGCTTCCTCTGCACTATCTTATTTAATATTTATTACAGGCCTATAAGATAGGTATCTTTATCCAAATTTTACAGATGAGAGAACTACGGTTTAGAGAGGCTATAAAACTTGTTCAAGGTCAGGCAGCTATGGAACAGAAGATGCAAAAATAGAACATCAAATCTATGAGTGGAAGGGCAGGCAGTGGTCAGATCATGAAGGTCTTTTCACGAAATGCTAAGGAGTAGGAATTTTTTTTCTTGAAGGCAATGGGGGAAATAATCCCAACTTACGTTTTGTGTATTTTGTAGCTAAAAGTCCACAAACCCACTGCCGGCCCCTCTCAAGTTCCTATTTGGGATTACCAGAGGCTGTACTTGCACAGTGGTTCATTTGGTTTGTTTTGATTCACAACAAATGCATGATGAATGATAATCGTCTGTTACGTTGCCCAAAAGTTCTTGTGGTTACTGGGTACGTAAGTGTTCCACACAGAGCTGGGCCTTCCCTGGCCCTTCAGAGCCTCCGAGCTCCCGATCAGCCTCATGGTGTATAAGTATGTGTGGTTTCTTCTATTTTGCTAAGTCAACAGTTCCAGGCAGGGAAAAAGAGGCTTAGCCTCAAATACGATTCTCCATAAAGTCCTTCACTGCCTCACCTCACTCAATCCATTTATTTTTCCCCAAGTCACTGATTCCAGCACCTCCTGCCCCTTCATGCTTCGACTGTTCCAAACCTGCTACTTCAACCTTGGCTGACCCTTTTAAACCAGCTGACCACCCCAGGCAGAAAAGCCAATACCTAAATGGTGATACCCGGCCATCTCAAATGGGTAGGGGGCAACTGTCAGCTGCTTCAGACCTGCTTCTACCCTGATTCAGGTAACATCTGGCCCCAAAACCCTTGGCTCCATCTATCATTCATGACATGACTTGTCTTGAGGGCCTAGCATTTGAATTGTCTTCCAAATCCTCACTCTCCTTGACAACTTTGGCTCAGATGCACATCACTAGCTCTCTCTGCTCTGAAAGTCTTGGTGAGGATAACCACCCAGAGCTGGACTCAGATGAGGGTACCATCCTGGTACCTAACACCCTACAGAGGGTTTTTGCACGTGGCCAAAGGCAAAGGTGTTCTTCAATTGAGGCAACGCCCCAAATCAAGTATGCTCTCCATTAAACTTCCCCTCCTCCCACCAGTTTTAATGCCCTTCAGATGCCTGTCTCCATGCTACAGAGGGTTTTCAGACAGCTGCTGTGATCACTAATTTAACTAATCACTGAGATAGCTTCAGAAAGTAAGAAAGGTTATTATTTTTATTTTATTTTTTAAATTTTGGATATTTCTTTTTTTTCAATTAATTAATTTTTTATGGTGACGTTGGTTAACGAAATCTGGTAAGTTTCAGCTGTCCATTTTAACAGTAAGGCATATATATATATTTACATTGTATGTTGACCTCCCATAGTTAGAATTCTTTCTGTCACCACATATTTGACCCCCTTTACCCCGTCTACTTCCCCCTCCCCCTACCCCCTACCTTCTGATTACCGCTAGTTTATTGTCCATGTCCATGAGTCTGTTTGTTTGTCCTGCTTGTTTGTTGCTTTTAGGTTTCTATCCCACATACAAGTGATATAATGTGATTTTCAACCTTTTCTGTCTGACTTATTTCGCTTAGCATGAGTTATTTTTAAAAAGAAAGAAATGGAGGCTCTGAAAAGTCAAATGGATCACTCAAGTTCACCTAGAAAGTGTCATTGTCAAAATTAAGACCCTTCTCTTTATAAGTCCAGTGAGTTTTCAGTTGGCATAATACTAAGAAGGGATATATGTGATTCAGAGAAGTCAGAAATGCTCGTATATTCCCCCAAAGCCATCACCCTACTGGCCTCCTATAGGATGATATACTAGAGAGAACCTGACTCAGTTTAAAGCTTTTATTCTGGTATGAGAGATGTTGCAGAGGGACACATCCAGTAGTCAGTTACATCATAGTATAAGATGACCTGGAAGCACTTTATTTTCCTTAGTGGCAAAGGGGGACAGACACCATGAGATCATCACTGTCGGGTAAGGAGGCTCTCTTGCATGTCATGCAGACCTTTCTACGGAAGTTCTCGGTTCAGCTCAACAACAGCACCCAAGCGTTGGAGACACCAATAAGTAGTGGTGGCATGACAGAATGGTGGGCTCTTTTGGATCCTCAAGACTCAGAAAACCTTCAAGAACACTTTCAAGATACCCAAAAAGGTAAATATTCAATACTACCACATCTCCAATGCTTGTTCTACTTCATACTGGAATCCTGGTGAGTGATTATTTCATTCAAAACTCACCAAAAGCCAATCTTGTGCCAGGGACTGTATTAGGCACTAGTGATATAAAAATGCATGGGCCGCAATACTTACCCTCAAGGAATTCACAGCCAAGTGAGCAAGGAAGACATAAACAAATATGGAAGAATATCCGCCGTGATAGAAGCATATGCCATGGAAGCTCACAGATACTCCACTTTTTAAATGTAATCTGAAACCTTCCAGGAAGAGATGACACCCGAGCTAAGATCTGAAAGCTAAATAGGAGTTAGACAGGAGGAGGAATGAAGGGAAGGGCATTGCAGGTAGAAGGAGAGGAAGCAAGGAGTACAGTACAATCTATATAGCAGGGCTGGAGGAGGGAGAATGTGAAGGAGAATAGTGCTACATGGGGTTGGAAAGGTCAGCACAAGCCATGCCTTGCAGAGGATCATCAGACTTGCTAAGGATTTAAAAGTAGTTACAGTAGGGGCAATGGAAAGGAGAATAATGTGATTTGAACTGGTAGGAGAGATACTGGCCAAGACATTTTTCCTCTCTAGGACTCAACTTCGCCATCTGTAAACGAGAGCCCTGAATTAGAGGAGCATTAAAGTTCCTTCTGGGTCTCACATTCTGAGTATTCATTAAATGGATGATCACAATTACAGAAATATTTTTTATGTTGATATAGAGATGATAGCCAAACATTATAAATGTGTGCCTGAAAGGTCTTTTAAGCCCTAATAAAGGAGAAAGAACACAGAATTTGACTTCAAGAGACTTGAATTCAAAGCCAGATCTGCTACTTACTATGTAACTGAATAAATTACTTATATTCTTCCTTTCATCTGTTAACACAGAGATAGCAATGCTTTTTAGGGTCACTATAAGGAATAAAGAAAACCAAATATTTCAAACTACCTGGCACATAGGCAGTTAGTCAACAACTGTCCATTGACTCTATTAACTGGACTGAGCAGAGTGTAGCTCAATATATTCTTTCAACTTTTATTGTATGTCTTTTACAAGTCAGACCTTGAATATGCAGAGATAATTGAGCCACAGTTGCAGCCCTTGGGAATTCGAGGTCTAGTGGCAGAGACACACATTTAATACGTTTTTCTAAAATAAAATGAGAGCAACAGCAGACTCGAATAAAATGCTACAGCAACACAAAGAAAGGTGAGACTATTTTCACCTGAGGTCATAGGAGGAGGCTCAGGCCAAACTCTAGAGAAGAGTTACTGCTTAAGGTGGCGACCAACAGGCTATTTAAGATACTATTCAACACATCTCACTCAAAAGAAGTGAGATAATTTGATCTCCAGGTCCAATTTTGTCTAACGAAGAGTTTTTCAACTAGGGATTCTTGCGAAATTCCTCCTAATGCAAATAATCTCAGGGAATTAAAAAAGGGGGGGCGGGATTTTAAAAAATGAAAAAAATGCTTTAGTTCATCTGTAAACTTTAACTTTTCCAAGTTTTGTCATGAAATATCACCATCTTCTTGGCCCCAAACCTAATGAGATCTTACCAGGGAGGCACAGAGCTAAGGTGCCTCATCTCCCAAACCATTTCTGGAAGATATAAAGTGACTTCATGTGCTCAATAGCCCAGTGCCATTTCCCGATGGATATATTAGATGAAAAGTTTATCCAAATCATTACTGACCAACACCATTGAGCATTATAATATAAATGGTCAGTGATATTTTAACTGTTCCACAGGCCAAGGGAGAAAAAGAATCCTTACTTCTATAGTCACAGGGAAGGCCACTCAGTGGAGAGACAGAATTTTCCTTAACACGTCAGTGACAGGAGCTTGAAAAAAATCACTGACATATAATGTATGCCTGAGACTTTTTATGAAGAAGAGAAGAAAATAAGGAAGAAGGGGAAGGGAAAATACACGTGGTGAGACCGAGGGACTGGAAATTCTAGATTTAGAATTTATACTATTGTATGGAGTTCAAAGTCGTACTTTATAGTTGTACAACATGAGAAGGACATGTGGTTGCTGAGTTAGTCATCTCTAAAACCTAAAAATCAAGAAAGAACATAAGTCTGAGAAGCAGTACGATGTAGTGGTTAAGAGCATGTACTTGATTAAAGTGAAATATAACCGAGAGCTATGAGTTCTGAGAAGAACAATTAAATCTCCCTAAGGCAGCAGCACAGAGAAGGTGGTATGGAAATGGCATCTCAAAGGATACACAGGAGTTCATCAGGCTCGGCTGGGGTGTAAGAAAGAGGATAAAGAGAATCTGTCTTGCCGGAAGGAATAGCATATGGAAAAGCTAAAGCAAGTTAGGAAACATCGCTTCACTCAAGAAGTATTTGTGAGTGTCTACTATATATATTCAAGGCACTGTTCTAAGGGGCTAGGGATACAGTCATAAAAAAAAACAACAAAGCTCCACTTTCATGGAACTTATAGTATGGTGGAGAGTGGGGTGATAAAAATACATGAATGTTCAAATATATAGTATATCAGCTGTGATAATGCTAGTTAGAAAAATAAAGCAGAATAGAGAGGTTAAATAGTATAGTAAGGGCAAGTGTTGCTATTTTAACACAGGGTGGTCTGGGTGGACCTTAATGATGAGGTTACGTTAAGCAGAGACTGTAAAGAAGTGAGGGATTGAAGCATGCAGTTAGGTGTGATACAGGCAGGAAGGTAAGAGCAAGTGCAACGGCCCTGTGGCAGAATGTGATTGCTATAGCACATGAAAAGCAAAGGATCAGTTCAGCTGGAGTGATGTGAACAAGGAGAAAAGTGATAGCTGGGGGCTGAAAAGTAACAAGCAGATAAATAGGGGATAGGAGTGGACTATGGAGTCAAAGAAGTTCTTTCCCCCTCCCTCCTGTTCTTTACCAGAGAGCTCTTACAGCATGTTGTAGTCATATATGATTAAATAGAGAAAGATTTGTCAATGTAAGGGGGATGGGGAGAATGGCTAGAGCCTTGTGTCCTAGTTTATTGAAGGATCTGCACAGTTATGGGTGTACAGGGGGAAAGTAGCTTTATCCACTTCTCTACTCCCTGCTAAATTTGTCCATGAACTGTTCTTCCTTGTCTTGGGATGAAATTTCAGGTGGATCCTAATATTTCTACACTCTGAAATAATAAAAAGTCCTCAGCCTACTTTAAGCATTAAATGTGTACACCCCACTGTAATATTTAAAACTCCCATCTCATCAAATTAAAATTTTTCCCCTCCTACAGCTACAGTTTATTTCAGGCTTGGAAGCATACCTGGAGAAGACAGGTGTGCTACACTGTTCCTTTCTTTCCTCATTCCAGCTACTCTTCCCTTGGCTAGCGGGATGCTGCTTGGGCTGCTCCAAATGGGGTTGGGTATCTCGGGAAGGTCTTATTTGACTGAAAGGGTTGTGATCTGGCTTTGATATGTCCTCGGGGTGGGCACAAAATGTACTCTCATAATGTGCTTTTGGTGATTCATTACAACTCCACTGGGAGACTCCCCATCACCCTACAGTACTATGCTTTGAAGCTCTCTCTTGCTCATTTTCTCCTTCTCCCTCTCCCTCGCCCCTCCACTGCTCTGCTTAAGACTCCCTTTCATTCCTGGCCTTCAGAGGTAAATTCAATTACTCCTTCCCTCAACACTTTTGGATGAGTTCCCATTTCATATATACTCATCTGACTCCCTTGGGCCAGACCCACACACGCCTTTACCTTTTCTTTAGTGGACATACATCCTGTTGCCAAAGCAGCACTCACATTTTGCTTTCCTATGTCAGAGACAATACTGAACCTCGGCCTCTTTCCTTAGTCCTTACCTCCAACTTTTCCACTTCTATTTTATATCCTCAAGGTGGCTTTTAACACTAGTTTTATAATCTTTTAGCAAGTCTTGCGTAGGTGGGCTGGTCTCTTCCAAAAACTCCGGGAAAGGAAGACTCCTATTGTAAGAATGTGTTACACGTAGCGGGAGAAGAAAGCGCCTATGGCGAGAGAGGAGGTGGACAGAGCTGGCTAGGACTAAAGAAATTTATTTTCTAGGCAACAAGGAATCATCAAAGGCTTTTTGAAGAGAGTTTGAAGTTGGAAAAAAGTAATGCATTTCTGGACACTGGACATTCTAATATTGGGTGTTACTTTAACATTAAATGAAATCTCTTTTGAAATGAGAAGCACATATAGGTGTAGAACTACCATAAAGTATTTAAAACTATGAAGACATTCTTACCTAAGACATTCTGCCTGTTTTCTGTTAACCGACTACCCTCAGTTAATCATCAATAAATCTGTACATAACTTTACTCAGGCTTTCAACTCTGTCTTTTTGGAATGTAAACTTTAAGCCTACCACTATACCTGAATCCTGTCCAATTTAATACTGGAATTCTGAACCCTCTGATCACACACTAAGACAATCCTTTGTGAATATTTTTGTCTTGATTAAGAATAATCACTTTAATATTTCATGACAACATACATAAATTGAAAGACAGTGGCTTGAGATGAATGACCAACTTTAAGGGGAAAATGAAATAGCAATTATTCCATTAAAGGGAGTATTTTATTTTTGTCCTGATTAAATCGTCTTTAACCATCTGGCTTTGGTTCAAATAAATGTGAATCTTTAGGGGCAAAGTCTAACAGCCAGCAGTAGAATATTCTGTGACTGACTCATTCATTTATTCCTTCATATGTCAAATGACTAGCTGACTGCTCCAGATCCTGAGAGGATATAAGAATGGCACTATCATGAACTCAAGTCAATGTAAAAGAGATACAGAAAGTAGCTAGATTTTGGTTCACTTTAAAAAATAATTTGCTAACTTCAATTAATTCATTCAAGAAACATTTGTTAGGTATTGTTCATTCATTCAACATTAAAAGCCTAACTAAGCCCCAAAACCGTGCCAGACACCAGGGATACAATGGTGGTCACAGCCCTTATGAAGTTCATAGTGTAGGAGCTTCATGGTTATGGAATGTAACTGTCAAATAAAATAATCCTTAATAGTTATTCAAACACAGGCTACTAGTCATCTGTCCTGTACGCTATGGAAGATCATTTCATAAAAGGTATATATATCAAAAATCTCCAAGAAATAACATGCTCACTGGAGAAATTTTAGACACCTTCCCTCTAATATCAGTAACAAGATAAGATTGCTAATTTTATTATCCTAACTGCTCAACGTAACACTAGAGATTGTGACAAACACAATAAGACAAAAATTAACAACAATAATAAAGGTATAAGGAAGGGAGGAGACAAAATTTTGTAGATGATATGATCTCGTAGATACAGATCATACTGTCCCCTCTGCTTAGAACACTCTTTTTTCTAACCAAAATATCACGGTTCACTATCACTGCCTTTCAGGAGCCTTCCCTGATTACTCAAATCACATTAAAACACCTAGCTCTATAGTTTAAAAATTAGTGTGAAAGATATCATGCATGCAGAGAGTATGTAGCACATGTACATTTTAAAATTTAATAAATAAGTGCATTTAATTTAGCAAGGTTAGTGAATGTAAGATCAATTTTTTTTAAATTAAATCTATTTCTCCACTCTAGCAATAACCAAGTAGGAAATATAATAGAAGACTAGATGCAATTCATAAAAGCAATTAAAAGTCACTGTACAGGAATTGGACTCCTTTGTTTTATCTGTGCTCCTAGCCATACATGAGAGCGTAGAAATAAATTACATATTTTATTTACTTTACAAAAAGTATTTATATATCACTTCTTTTCACAAAGGCTGTGATAGGCTGAATAATGGCCCCCCAAAACATACCCATTTCCAAATCTCTGCAACCTGTGAACGTTACCTTATATGGCAAAAAAATAAGAAAACAAACAAACAAAAAAACACAAAAAAATGGGAGGGGGCGTAATTTTGCTGATGTGATTCAATTAAGGATCCTGAGACGGGGAGATAATCCTAGATTATCCAAGTGGGCTCTAAATGCAATCATAAGTGTCCTTAAAAGAAAGATGCAAAGGGAGATTGACCACAGATGAAGAAAAGGCAATATGACTATGGTGGCCAAGATTAAAGTGATGTGGCCATAAGCCAAGGTTGGTTGGCAGCCACTAGAAGTTGAAAGAAGCAATGAACAGATTCTCTTCTTAGAACCTCCAGAGGGAGTAAGGCCCTGCTGACATTTGATCTCAGCTTAGTGAAACTGATTTTGAACTTCTGGTCTCTAGGACCTTAACAAAATAAATGTGTGCTGTTTTAAGCCATCAAGTTTGTAGTAATGTTATAGCAGCCATAGAAAATTAATACAAAAGGTTTAAGATACTTTATACTCCCCCAAACACACACACACACACACACACACACACACAGAGATATTGTAGTAATATATAAATAGAACCTGTTATGTAAGACTAATGAAAAGAAGAATGGGAATATGGCAAACAGAGGCTCAGTCTTTTAACTTGAGTATTAAATTTCAACTCTGACCTTCCTAGCTTCCAGAGTCAGAAGAAAAATATGCTTGGTTGTACAACTTTTGTTACTGGACAGAAGATAATTTACCAGGTTCAGATTAAATTTCACTTTTCCAACTGTATGAATTCTAAAACAAATTCTCCAGGGGGACTTTATGTGGGGTACAATGAGTGACATATTAACTCATCAGTCTGGTTATAGCAAATATAGCCATGATCTTCACATTACTTTTTTTGTGTTTTTATATTTTTTTATTTAAAAATAACTTCAGACTTAGAGAAGTTACAAAAATAGTACCAAAAATTCTGTATACCCTTCACCCAGATTCTCAATGTTCTACATAAGCATTCTATCTACAAAAACATAACACACACATTATGTATCATTATATATACATTATGTGTGCTATGAGTGTATAAAATTTTTTTCTGAATCATCTGACAGTAAGTTGCAGAAATAATGCCCATTTACTCATAAATATTTCAATATGTATTTTATAAAAATGATATTCTCTTATATAACCATAATGCAATTATCCTATCAGGAAATAAACATTGATACAATTCTATTACTTAATCTATAGATCTTATTCAAATGTCATCAACTGTCCACAAAATGTCCTTTACAGTAAAAGAAAGAAAAATGTTTCTCTAGTCTCGGATCCAATTCAGGATCATCACACAGTGCCTTTAGTTGCCCTGTCTCTTTAGTCTCCTTTACTCTGTACCCCTTCTTTAGTCTTAGTTTACCTTTTGTGACTCTGATATTTCTGAAGAGTAGAAGCAAGTTATTTTGTAGAATAACTCTCAATTTAGGTTTCTGACATTTCCTCATGATTAGACTCTGAGTAAGCATTTTGGGCAGGACTACCAGAGAAGAAATGTTGGGGTCACATGGCTACTTCTTGGGAAGATCTTTGGTAAGAGCCATAGGCAAAACGCTTAATTTTTATATAAAAACACAGCTGACAGTATTAACTAAAACAAGTTTCTCTCCTGTCAGTCTAGTCTGTCCAAAGAATGCCTGAGACCTGCTGCTCTCTATCCAGATGTCCCTGCCTACTCGGTAGTAGCTGATTAGGGAGGATTAGGTGAGAAACCTAGAAAGCCTCTACTGCATCCATTCTGCAGCCTTGGCATTTTCACTGCCAAAAGTGCCATTGATTTTATCTTCTAAACATCTTTCGTATATATCCACTTCTCTCCATCTCCTCCACTATAACCCAAGACAAGCTACCATAATGATATCTCTCACCTATCAATCTCCTTCTATCTGGTCTTCTAGCATCCACTCTGGTCTCGCCAATCTGTTCTCCAAACTGCAATTGTTTCAATCCTTTGTAAATTCAATTATGTTACCCACTGTGCTTTAAACTATTCAGTTTCTCTTATGATAAAAGACCAAAATTCTTTATAAGCCTTTGTAAGGTTTATAAACCCAGCATGTCCTGCCTCTTTTTGCTTCTCCAGCCTTAACTTGTATCACTCTTCCCTCCCACACCACTCTGAATCTGCCAATTTCCCTCCCATTATCCTGCTGTGCTTTCTTCCACTTTCCTTTCAACCACCACCATGCAGACCTTTCTTCCTTCCTATCAGACTCTGCTTAGTTACCTAAACAAAGTATCTCAGCTCACACTTCACTGCCTTACCAGAAGCCAAACACCCAAACTTGGTTTTATGCTCTGATGATTGTTCCTCTGCTTCATATCACCTATATATCATACATACAGAAGAGTGTATAAAAGATAACATGTATTTTGAAGACAGATAACAAGTACGCATGCATCCTTCACAGGTAAATGTCAGCTTCCCAAAGCATCTCTGGAAGGTATCTTTTGTCCTCAACAGCAAGCACCTTCCAGCCATGTAATTAACCAGTGTGTTATTGTAGCAATTATTTCCTTGCTTGTCTTTCTAGGTCTAGTGCCTATATATACATTTCTAAAACATATTGTCTCTCTTGCCTCTTTTTGAATTTTATATGAATGAAATAATTCTGTATTTCTTTCATATCCTATTTCATATCCTATTTTTTTCATTTAAAATTGTTTGATTCATCTCTGTTGTTCTATGTTGCTGTAGCTCCTTCATTTTAAGTATGCATACCACTGCAGGAATATAATACAATTTATTCATTCTATTACTGGTTGAAATTTGGGTTGACTCAAATTTGGGGCTATTATGAAAAATAACAAAATGAATACTCTTATACTTTTCTCTGGGTACACATAGGTACATGGGTGCAATAGTTTCTCCAGGTTTTTACCTGGGAATGGAATTGGTGAAGTACAGGGTACACGCATATTCAAATTTATCAGACAATGCTCTGCTGTTTTCCAAAGTGATTGCACCAATTCATTCCTGGCATCAGGGTGCAAAGGTAAAGTACTTATCAAGGTAATAATTTGTGATTGTTTGCTTAATATCCACCTCCTCCACTAGACTGTAAGCAAGGTCTGTGTCTACTTTGGCTCACCATTTTCACTTCAGTGCCTGGCATATAGTACGTGCTCAAAAACAACTGGCTGAATAAGAGAAGGGAGTCTGGATAAGAAATTTAAGTATTTTGATGTGACTACAGGTCAATTTGACTTCAAAACCTGTGTCTTTTCTACAATGCTATATTTTCCTTATTTCAAAATGGTGATGATGATATAGATTCTACTTATTAGTTTCCATTGTAATGGCAGCAATCAAATGAGATTACAGATGTCAATCCAACATACACAGAGTATATACTAAGTGTCCACCAATGTTCCACTACTATGCACCTGGACCGAAAGGTCTACAGATGGGACATATGAAAGACGGTTGTCAATGGCAAATGTTCTGTGAATGAATGTGGATTAAAACTACTTTGTAGAGGAAGATGGGGGGTTTCAAATATCACTGCAGGGAAAACCAGGGAGACCAATTAATGCTTTCAAGTCCAATCTGCACCTGTGTCCCAAATTATTCACTAGTACGAACAAAAGAAGCTTGCTCCAAGCCCTGATCAGAACAAACATTTTAAAATGCTTTTGCCCAGGTGGCATCATCTTTCATCTATGCCCAGGATCAAGGAAGGGCTGGGCAGAGAGCTGGATTAAACATTGCACTTTGGCTTGGCACTGTGGGTTCAAAAGTAAACTCTGACTTCCTATTTACACTGAAAGATCTGAGGCCTCTGTGGTTTCCTGTTGCGTCCTGGTGTGTCTGCTTTGGTTTCTGGGTTTGTCTGCACAGAGCTGCAAATGGGGTCTCTTACTATGTCCCTTCATCCTGCTTTTCATAAGAAAAAAAGAATTCTTCAATCTCTAATTATTGGAAGATTAGGATCTGCCTGGTACTCTATCCAAGTCTCAACTTCTCTCAGGCTGTCTGTACCTAAGCTGGCAAGACAGACTTTCTTTGAAAGGATGGGGTCAAGGTACCTCCTAGTGTGCCCCAAACTGGCAGGGACTAAATGACTATCCAACTTGATTTACTTTATTTTGCACTAATTTTACATTCATTTATATCACTCTTACATTCATCAAGTATAACCTTAGAGATCTTTCTATGTCCATACAGCTGTACTAGGCACTGAGAAAACAGTAATAGAAAGAAATAATGTCTACTCTGAAGGAGCTTAAAGCTGTTTTGCTGGAAGTCCCCAATTAGAATCACTTGGGTACATGGTAAAATTACAGATTCATATATACTCCTTCCCAGCAAGACTTACTGAATCAGACCCTGTGGGAGTGGAACCTTACATTTTTAAGGAGTTCCCTAGGTACATTTTATGCACATTAACTGAGAACCACCAGCTTGCATCTCAGTGGAGAATTTACAAGCACAATGGGGACAAGTGACACAGAATCAGGTGTCACTGATTCCTGTGATGAGCTAGACTTTCCCCAGCTGCAGGATCCTTTTTGAGTAAATGCAGATAAACCAACTAAGGATGCAGCTAAAATGGCTTGGGGTTTTGTTCAGATACGCATCTGAGTATTGGCCCTATCACTTACTAGCTGTGAGACTTTGGACACATCACTCTGTTTCTTTGAGCCTCGTTGTGAAAAAGAAAACAACACCTGCTTTGACTGCCTCACTTAGTTATTCTGAGTATCAAATTTCACAAGGCATTTTACAAACTCTACAGCACCAAGAAAGAATTAGTCATTTTATGATCACAAAAACTTTCATAAACAAGAAAATAAAGTTAATCCCTGAGGTTTCTTTAGCAGTCAGAACTATCCCATCTCTCTTAACCATCTCAACCTTTGTTTGTGGGGGCCCACTTTCTCTTAAATATCATAGCAGTGTATTCTGTGGTTCTTTCCAGGTTCCAGCAGCTTTTTCCAAAACCAGAGCTCAAAACTGAATCCAGTCCTGGTTAGGATAGTGGAATATACTTCAGGTATCATGTTAACATTTTTGAGGTATAGATCTAAAAGACAGGAGCCCAGCATGACCTTGCTTGCCCCACCCTTATAATCTCTCTGACCTCAATTCCATCATCTCTTGATGAGAAATGTACTCTATCAGGCCATTTTAGGTTACTACCCTCTAATGATATTTAACTTTTGTCTAATCTTAATATGTTAAGATTAGACAAAACATGGCTACTATATCTTTCTCTTTATGCTAATCTAAAACATCGCTTCTCTTCAAATCATCTTTCTCTTCAAATCATCTCACGTATTTGTTGTGAGGATCAGAAATTCTATATACAGATTACCTTGCACAGAAACTGGCACATTGTAAAATATGTAATAAATCCTAGTTATCATTAAGTATAAATATGTTCCTTGGTCATCCTTGAAATGCTGTTTTTTAAATACCATGCATAAACCTGAGTAGGCTTTTCCCTTTTGAATATTTTTTTCTTTTTCAGATGCAAATTTTTACATCCTTAAACTTATGATTTGGTGTTTACTATCTATTTCACTGGCAATACAAATTATTTTCTATCTGTCAGTACACCTCTTTGGGTGAACTTGATTGTAAACTATGTGTTGAGTACCTATTATTTATCTTAAGAGACAGAGCATGGAGTAGGCTTTGCTCAATGAGCTTAGTTTTATAGGAAAGGCAGAGAAGGACAAATGCTGCCCTAGAGCTGTGCATAAAGAGCTCTGATCCCAGCTAACTAAATGTGGTGGAGGAAGGAAAGAGGAGGGTCTCATGCAGGTGACACCTAAACCAGAACTTTGAGGAAGACATACACTAATGATAGCGGAGTGACTAAGAACATAGGTTCTGAGGTCCCTGTGCTTCGTTCAACCTCAGCTCTGCCTCTTCCTCGCTCTGTGACCTCACCAAGCCTCTGCTTCCTCATCAGAACATTGGGGATCATAAAGCAATGAGAATCAGCCCAGAGTTTACTGGCAGTACCAAATAACACAGTAAATACTCCTTAAATGTGTTATAATAATGACAACAATTCTGGTGATGATGGTATCATGTAGAAGGGAGATGTGGCCATTCCAGGAAGAGAAAACAACATGCCCAAAGGACAAATCTTTTCAAGAAGATTAAATATAGGCCTATACTTCAATCTAAAACATTCCAAATACCACAAGTTTTTCATGATCCATTTAATGATAAAATCTTATCTAACTGATCAAGCTATTTATGATCTATTTAACCTACTTGGTATGAATATTCATTAAGTTTTACTGTAAAAATACTGTGTTTGATAATGGGTGCTGCTCAAGACCTCATTGGCAGTGCCACATAAAATAGTATGTGTGTATATACACATATATATATACACATACACCATTAATTTTCTAAAATCTGAATAGTTTCTATTGTCAGACACATTTAGCCCCATGGAATTCAGACAAGATTGTGTGGACATGCCTGCTAGAATACAGAATAAAAGGTGAAGAATAGCAGATAAGGCCAGAGGTGCACAGGCCCAGATCACATGCAATCTCCTATGGTCAGCTACGACTTCAGAGATTCACTGAGAGGTTTTAATCAGGAGAGTGAAGCCATCAGTCTTAATATTCATGACCATCTTTAGTCTATTGAGTAGTCAGGTCCATGCAAATTAGTGTCTTGCACACTACTAAAGAATGAACACATAAATCTAATTGGATATTCCCTTCGTAGGATCCCTCTGCCTTTTCATGGGCCATTTCTCAAATTCCAGAGAACCCTAGCCCTGTTTTCTAAGATCATAGCAAATCTCTCAGTTAGGGGTTACATGTTAATCTGAGTAACATTCAGTCATTCTAACATGTAAGCAGATGACAGGTCAATAAGTCAGAGAGGCCCGAAGACTGGTATGTCAAGCAGATCCTAGACGGCTGATCAATCATTCAAAAGTACCCTCCAGGCAGATGTCCCCTCAATGAACAGAATCAAGGCTCAGTCTTTGCCTGGCTCCACAAAAGGATAAAACCAGTGGTTGAAAAGCCCAAATGCAAATTGGGCAATTAGATTGTGGTGACACTTTTCCAACAGTTTTATGTATTTGCTTTTGGTCTACTTCAAGGTATAACTCAGTGAAAATCTCAGTTCTTAGGTGGATGGAATTTTATGACTGAATTGGTCAATGCTGCTGTGTCCAATGGCAATGGTCAGTTAATCAAGGAAAGAACCTAAAGCCCCACTGAAGACTGATAAGTTTACATAGTCTGTCAATCCATCAAAACAGGAAATCAAACTGGTATGGCATGACTTGTTCTTCAATAAATCTCGATGGTTGCAACCCACATATTTCTGTCTGTCCTTCAGTAAATCCAATATTTACTGGACATATACCATGTGTCAGGTACAACACGAAGTGCAAGTAAATGGAAATTTACCACTTTGTGATATCTTTCTGTTACCTCTGTAACATAAAGACCACATGCTGGCATCATTCCATAGTGCAACCTAAAAGACAGGCATTAAATCTTTCTCTTTCTTAAACATCACTAAACTGAGTTCTCTAGAAGTTTTAAAAATACACGGCAGAGGTGAATTTTATGGTATATGAATTGCCTTTCAGTAAAAATAGTTTTAAAAAAATACATTACAGTAACTTTCACCACTTTAAGATTTAAGGCGTCCATTCTTTTTTTTTTTTAACTAAATATATCCCAAATCTAAGAGCATGGTCAAAATGTCCACTTAGTTTTTCCATTTTAACTTTTTTTTCCCTAATGTCCATTAGGAAGGGACTTTCAATCTCAATACTTCATCAATGATTGCTCAAAAAATTTCTCATGAGTTCTTCTGAGATCTTTGGTTATTTAGATGTTATGTCTCCTGGTGCTTTAATGATTATGTGGAAGAACAGAAACTATCCCAAACTCCTCTGATGGCTCCAGGGGACAAAAAATATGAAAATTTAATTAACATATGAAAAAAAGAGGCCTTTGAAATATACAAGAAGAGTGAGAGAAGGGGATGAAAAAATAAGGGAAAAGCCACAAGGCCAAAAAAGTACTAAAACCCCTGAACTAAATGTATGTGGAACAAATAAGCTGATGCGTGTTGAGGCCCTTGGCACGGTACCTGGTACTTAGTGAGGGCTCTACGATGGCTTATCTTCGGCATCTTTTTCATCCACACTGAACCACTGGAAAAGCACAAACACTTTCATAACTGCTAGGCTGCCCTCAGCAGCCACAGTATCAGAGTCACCCACACAGCAGATGAGTGGTAAATAAAAAAAGGGAAAAAAAATCGATGTGGTTTTCATTTTATGGTCTTCCAGAATACAAAAACATCTTCATGAGTTGGGAAGTCAGCTGCATGTCTTCAAATTGCCTAGTTCAGAACTTAACCACAGAGCAGCAGGGAAACAGGGAAGATGAAATAAAAAGTCTCATAAATACTCCCCCTCCAGGGGACAATGGTGACAAGTGATGTTGTTTATTTTTATTGTTATCATTAGACTGGTGGCCTCTTGAAAGGCAGTGATTTGAAAGACTAGGAAGGAGAAAAAATAAGAGCAGTGTGGGCTAGTTGCAATCTAGCCCTAACTTTGCAATCCACATAAGGCTTTGAGAAAGATCTACCTTATAATCACTTCACCCCCATTCTCACAAAACACACATGCACAGGGCCAGCCCATCCCCCAGCCTCGGCCTCATTGTTCTGCGGAAAGCCAAAAGTATAAGCTCTGGAACCAAACAGCCTGAGTTGGAAACCTATGCCTAGGACTTACTAGCTATGTGACCTTGGGTAAGTACTCAAGTTTCAGTCTCTGTAAAATGGGAGGATAATTCTGATAATTGCATAAGGTTATTACATGGGTTAGATAAAATAATATATTCAAATTTCTTAGCCTACAATAAGCATGCAATAAATATTAGCCATTATTGTTATTGCTACGAATTTCATTTTTTTCCCTCTGCTTCTTCTACTATTCTTCCAGGCAAGCTATCGTCTTTTGTGGAAAGCAGAACTCAGCCAGTAGAGAGCCTTTTGCCAGAAACTTTTGTTTCTGACCTTCTGAGAGGCCTTATTTCACCTGATTGTGCTATGTTCCTGGTGGGATTCCAGAAACATGGGAATACACAGTCCTGCCAGCTTTTATAGTAATGGAATGATTGGATCACACAATAGGTGTACGTTGACTTTATAAGAAACCATTAAACTATTTTCCAAAGTGGTTGCACCACTTCACATTCCCACCAGTGGTGTGCGAGAGTTCTTGCCACAACTTTAGCCAGTTTCGTAAGTGTGTAATGGATCTCATGGTGTTTTTAATTTGTATTTCCTTAATGGTTAATGATGTTAAACACTGTTGCAGGTGCTTGTCATTCACATCTTTCGGTGAGCTGTCTGTATCCAACATTTGTCCATATTTTAATTGAGTCTGCTTTTCCTCTCCTCTGTGCTTTTGAGAGTAGCTATTAAACCGAAAGGGAAGGGGAAAAACTCTGGGGTTAGTCCCTTAGAGAGCTCAACAAAGCATCCCCTTCCTGCACATGGAGTGACCCATTTAACTACTCTTTGCCTCAGTTTCCTCATTTATGAAATGGAGACGGTAATGGTGCCTACCTCACAGTATGTTGAGCTGATTACATGACATAAAGAACTTAGCACGGTGCTTGGTATGCTATAGGTACTCAATAGACAGTAGCAATAATTACTATTGCCTGTCTCCTCATAATGACTGAGGCTGGGCCAGGGATGCTAAACATCCTCCAACCAGCACAGTACAGAACTGTCCTGCCTCAAATCCTAGGACGCACAATACCCCGAGCTTCTTTAGTGCACGAACTGTCTCTTGTGCATTGAACAGCATCCACACTGTCCTCACTAAATCAATACATAGGATATAATCTGCTTTCAACGTATGTGGTTGCAGGGTCCAGAGCTAGCCTCAATGTGGAGAGTCTCCTCAAAATACTGGTTCCTAAAGGGCTGACATCAGCAGGTCCTGGTGAACAGAGAAGGAACAGAATACTTCATACACAGTACCCCAGTTCTTTCATTGGTAGGAATAACAGTGGTCTTATTTGTACCATATAAACTGCCTTCTCTCTCTACCTTTCTTATGACCTCTATCAATGTCAACTGCTAAAGAGACCAAGACAGAAAAACTGGCCCCACTTGCCTACTCTTCTTAGCTGTAACATCCTGCTAATAGAAGATCATCAGTTCAAAGCACGTGGCTGTTCTCCCTTCCTGTGGCGTGTTCTCCCAGTGGGCCTGTCCATACCCACATCCCATCCAGGCCACAGAGGAAGTCAGCTGCATGGTGCTGTGGTCACAGAAGAGAAAAACAAAGTGGAGAAGAGTGAGGACAGGGCCTAGAGCCTGAAACTGAGCCGGCAGGAACAGTCTCCTGGGAGCGGGGAAACCATGATCCTGCAAACATCACATCCTCTAGGAAAACTTCCTTGCCTACTGATGACTTGAGCAGGCCGCTTCTCCATAAGCCCACCACACTTGTCGTGTATTTACTGTAGTCATTACCATTCTATATTGTAGTGATCTTCTTGTCTGTCTTTCTCAGTGAAGACACTTTATCTTATTTACTTTAATACCTTTATCACTTAGCCAGGAAATTACAAGAAAATGTTTTCTTAATGAGTGTGTAACTTAATGAATAATTTTAAAAAAATAAACTTAATTTTAGAATACTTTAATTACAGAAGAATTGTAAAGATAGTACAGAGAGTTCCCATATACTCCACACCCAGTTTCTCCTATCATTAGTATCTTACACTAGGTACATATGTCACAATTAAAGAAAGATATTGATATGTTATCACTAACTAAAGGCCTTACTTTATTCAGATTTCTTTAGTTTTTATCTAATGTTATTTGGCTCTTCCAGGATCCCATTTAGGATACTACATTACATTTTGTTGTCACACGTCTATAGGCTCCTCTTGATTGAGATAATTTCCAGACTTTCCTTGTTCTTTGATGACTTTGACAGTTTTGAAGAGTGCTGGTCAGCTATTTTGTAAAATGTCTCTCAAATGGGATTTGCCTAATGTTTTTCTTATGATTAGACTGTGGTTATAGGTTTTCGAGGAGGATATAACAAAGATAAAGTGCCATTCTCACCACATCATATCAATGGTGCAAACTTATCAATATGACTTATCACTGTTGATGTTGACCTTGATCACCTGGCAAAGGTCATGTTTGTCAGATTGCTCCATTCTTTTTCTCTTTTTTCCTGCCTTCCTTTGAAGGAAGTCACTATATGCAGCTCCACCTCCTTAAGGTGGAATAGCTACATAAATTTTTTGGAATTCTTCTGCATGGGAAAGATTCATCTCTTCTATAGATATAGAAGACTTATCTATATCATTATGGACTCATTATATTTATGTTTTACTTTAGATTACAATCCAGTACTACTTTTATTTTGCTGCTCACATTGTCCCAGTTTGGGCCACTGGGAGCTCCCTCAGTTGGCTCCTGAGACTCCATCATTTTTTTTTTTCCTGTATTTTTCAGTGCTACAAGATGCACCAGGCTCACCTTGTCTATTTCCTGCCCCAGCCCTAGAATCAACATTTTCTCCAAGGGGTCCCGGTTCTTTTTACTGGAGAATGGTATTAGAAAGCAAGCTGTGGGCCCCAAGTGTGCTTGTAACAACTAGCTGTTGGGGTATACTTGTTCCTAGGCCCTCTCAGCTGTCAAAGCTGGGAAATATGTTTAGTAATCTGTATACCTATACATGTCTGTAAATGTTTCCATATGTGTCCATTTGTAACTAAATAAAACTAAACATGAGTTCATCCTGACGCCCCTACTTCTAATCCATTACCACATGGATCATTCTAGTCTTAATGAACCATTTTTAATCATAACACCATATTAGAGATTTTGTGCTAGGTACGGTGCCAAGCTGTTTATAAAGATTACCATATTTAATCATCAAAACAATTTTATGGGTAAATACTATTGCCCACATTTAACAGAGGAATAAACTGAAGCACCAAAAAAATGAAGTATCTTACCTAAACTCACAAAGTGATGGGGCCAGCTTAGCCTATATCTTTGAGATTTCACGCCCACCAAGTGATAGAGAACACCCTCCCTACATTCATCTAAGACTTTGCAGAAAATTAAATTCCGAGTGATTTAAGATACAGATGTAATTCTTAGCTCTCACCAACCTATTGTTGTGTTTAAATCGTACCTCTTCAGTACTTTCCCACCCACTTCCCAGGGTTCTCTCTCCATCTGATGTGCTAACTGGAAGACAAGTTGCCAAGTTACAACCTGACTTGACAGCACAAAAACAGGGGTGCTGGTGCGATGGCAAGGATCAGCTCCATCTAACCCCGTGACTTTTCAAACTCTGGCTAACCCCTTCTGTATATTATCTTGGGTTTTGGTGACTTGGTCGTAATTAACTCTGAACAAGCAGCTCTGCTTTCATGGAGTGAAAAATAAGAAGAGTATTTTTTTTTTTCCTCTCTTGTTAATTAAATCATCTACAAGGAAGATAAATGTGCAGCCCACACTTGTATCTTCTAAAATATCAAAGGCCTGATTAGTAAGTGTTATGTTCAACCTCAGGCTTTTTCTCCAGATTCCTGGAAGTAACAGGTAAATACTTAGAAGCTTCTAAGTATTTACCCAATATTCTCTTACTTGGGATTCGTTCATTCATTCTGGGTGATCTAGAAAGAGGTAACTTGTATAGCATAAAACGTTCCTGGGAATTTCGTTTCCATCAACCTACTGATTTAGAAATATCAGCAGTGAGCAAAAGGAAGAAAGGGAATCCTTCAGACCAGGTTGAAAACCAATTTTTGAAAAGCCTGCACCCCGCTCTGGTCTCTGTGTTCTGTTTGGTGAATTTTTCCTGACAGTTGGTGGTTTTATTTGCCAGAACCACAACAAAGGGGGTCCTTGAGTTTCCCTGGGAGTGTTTCCTCAGACCTGCACCTCTTCTAGACCTCACAAAGGTGTTATTGTTGCTGGCTCGCTGGGCGCCCAGCACCTGAGCAAGATCAAAGACACTTTCCGATGCCAGCATGACCACAGTCTCGCCCTCACCACATAACATTAAAGCTGATGATTAATCCTCCTGGCTCAAAAGGTCCCTTCCCACTCCCAAGTACAAAGCAGGGTGGGGGTGGGGGCTTTATTTCCAGTACAACACGACCATAATAAACTGGCATTTTATGACCCTCATTCATTGCAACCAACTGCAGCTGCCCATCAACCTTGGTAAAGCCCAAACAGTTGCTTCGTGTGAGCCTTTTATATCACTAGTAAAGTGTAATGAGAATCCCACCATTTCTGAGTGCCTATAATGTACTAGGTATGCATGTACAGAACTCATATCACCCAGCAACCCTTTGAGACTGGCATCATTACCCACAATGTGGTGGATGAAGAATCTGAGGCTCAGAAGTTAAGTCCATCTCATCTCAGCTCACAGGGCCCAAGAGTACATGAGCTAATGTCCAAACCCACATCTGGATGACTCTGAAGCCCATGCTATCTCCTTTCTTCTATGGCACACTATCATCCTGCACAATACGCTAAGGCATCGAGGAGGATGCACTTGGGAATAAGATGGGGCTAGATCTGAGTTCTCAGCTCCAGCTTAATAGCTTTGTGACCTTGGGAAAATTATTGGACATTTATATGCCTTAGTTGCTTAATCTGTAAAATAGATACTTTAGGAAAAGTATCATCCCAATTAAGAGACAAGGAGACTGAGAAGCGGGAATGTCACAGAGTGACTCACATTCATTTGGATTTGATTTTGCTCAGAAATCTGAATTGAGTGGGGTAAAAATGCATGAAATTCAAACCTCACAGGAGAAACTGGATTAGATGTGCCCCCTGTGAAAGTAGAGGATTATTTAAATAGGTTTAAGTCAGTATTCAGTGACGACAAGCTAGCAAGTGTAGACTCATGTCAAGAGAAATAAGGGCTGGCTGCCCTGGTGGGCATGTCCTATTTGAGGTGGCCTTGGGCCTCTGCAGGTCTCTTCCTTCAAGGACAGCTAAGTCTCACGATAGGGCTGCTGAGGAGAAGAAAGAGGCTGGGATACACCTTGCACAATGTCTGGCATATAACAGATGCTCAGTATTACAAGTTCATCTGAATCTATACTTTGGGGCCTTGTATTAGAATACCTGTTATAATTCTATCTCATCAATGAGAGGCCCTATGTCATCCTGTTGTCGCCCAAATTTAGCACAGCCCCAGACACAAGAGCAGAGGATCAGTAAGTAAGTAAATATATCAATATGTACTCAACCAAAATACTTAACAGTAAAAAAGTTTCATTGGTCCCTACCGTTATTAAACAGTTTCTCATCGCCATGATTCCCTTCACAGTTCTGAGCTTCTGCTCTAGGCTGTGTATCCCACTCTAATCCTTGCTCACTCTCCTGCTCCTCCCCCATTTCCCTTCCTCCTCTCCCCCACTCTCCCTTCTATTTTACTCATCTGGGAAAAATCCAAGGAGTCGTCCATGCAAGTTTAACAGAGTAATGACTTTTAAATAAAAATATGGTAGAAATGGGTACTTATCAAAATGGAATGCTTTCAGACTCATGCATTTAAAAAAGATATAAATTTTAGGGCAGGCACTAAATTTTAACTGCAATCTTGGAGAAAGCCTTTCCACTAATTCATGGAGAAAAATTAACAAAGTGAAAATTGCTTATCAGTGTTCTTTTGAAGTCATGATATGCAGCCTAATTCTATAGATCATCAGGCTGCTCCCAGGGAGATAGATTTATATTGATTGAGAGAGAGCTCAGCGGCCAAGGAAAACAGACACCCCTCTGCAGAGAAGACTCCACTACCCATTAGGGACAGATCAATCCGGGAGTGAGACTTTGCCATCTTTGGATCCGATTACACCCCTTACACTGCCTTGGATCTCTGTCCAGGGTGATGTCAAAGGCAGACTCAACCCTTTTCACACTTTTTAAAAATTTGGCCCAAGAAAAATATCTGGCAAATTTAAACAAGGCTGTTGGAGTGAGAGCTGGGCTTCCGGCTAGACAAAGCACGGGTGGCAGGAAGGGAAGAAGCTGAGCGGGTAAAAGGGCCAGCAGCTCAAATCTCCTCTGGGCTGCCCTCCCCCTGAGTGTGGCAGCCCCACCTTTGGCCTGGCAGACTCACCCCCATGTGACAAGAAGATGTTCCACAGATGACAGCCAACCGTGACGTCACTGGCTGTCCCTCACAGGCGAGGCCGTGCCCCCTCACATCTGCTCCAATCACTCCTGTGAGAAAGCAAAACAAAACAAAATCCCCTTTTTTTAAAAATAGGATAGCTAAAAACAAGCATAAAACATTCTTTTTTTTTTTTTTTCCCCATAATCAAACAACATTGAGAAAGCGTTCCATGTGTAAGTCAGTCTCAAATAGAAACCAAAAGAGCATACTTGCCTGCCTTGGGAAAACTAAGAAACCTGTTTTGTTTTTGCTTTATTCTGGTAAACGTAGAGCATTCGGCACTGTAATAATAATAGTAAGTGTAATTAGAATAATAAAGGCAGCAGCTATCAGTGATATTTGTGCTCAGTAAATACCAGGCACTATGCTGAATATTTACATGTATGGTCTCATTTTATGTTAAGCCTGTCAGGTTGTTAATACCACACAAGTTAGTGGAGAAACAAAGACCTATGAAGAGGTTGAATGACCTGTCCAAGGACACACAGCTAGTAAGGAACAGAGCTGAACGGAATCTGGTTTAACATATCACATTTCAATCTCAAAGAAGGGAACAGAAGGGTTTGATGATAGAATCTTTTTGGCATCTCTCGGCCACCATTCTTACTACCACTTATTGCAGAACTCACAGTAAAGACAGTTTCTGTTAAAAGAATGCCAAACAGCAGAGATTTTCTCATAAATGGTATAAACTCAGGCTTCTTCTCCACGCAGATTGTATTTCTTGATGCTTGCTCGGCAAGTGAAGTTACAAATGTGATGAGAGATCTAGAGAATTTCAGAGCCTGGAATTGTCATTTATTCTATGCACAAAACTATACAGTAGGCATGATATGGGAGCCACAAACATGAAAACCTTCCTAACCATAACACAGGCAGGAGGTGAAAACCGTTCAGGGCAGGGCACAGAGGAGAATGGGATGCAGGAGAGAACAGCTCCCGCTAACCTCATCAGCTCCAAGCAATGCCACCCTTGTTCTCCATCTTCTATTCACAATGCTCTTTCTCACTCCAAGACCTTTGCATTTGCACTCCTCTGAAATACCATTCTCCAACCTCTCTGTGGAGCTAACTCTTGTTTATTCCTAACTCAGAAGGCTTCCCTGATTCTACAGGAAAAATGGAGTCTCCCTCTTCAATGTTCTCGTGAACCCTCAGTCTTCCCTAGCATACAAGACACTAGTAATTTTAAAAAGTCATACATCGTCCACCTCTTTTATTATAAAAGCTGCAGGAAGCTGGCACCCAAGCGCTTAGCAGCACAGCCTCAACCAAGGTTGCTAGCACAGAGCAGGAAGTGAAAGCACAAATGTTTGGGGATGCACAGATAAAGAAGCCAGGTCCCTGTTCTGGGGTGCTCACAGTTGTGAAGGAAGGGAGAGAGGACCGTAAGTGGAGCATTTTGATGCGGGGACGAGTATGCTACAGGAGAAACTGCAGGGGCAGCTTAGCATGCATGTAGGGGTTCTGAGAGGTTTCATAAGGAAGTGGGTCTATGCTGAGCTCTGTAGGAGGTAGCTAAGTGAAAAGCAGTCTGAGGGTGTCTCCTCCACAAGTCCCCAGATACTGAAGGCGCTGGCTACTCAGTGAGCAGGCCTTTCCAGAAAGCAGGATCTAATGGCCACTTAAAGGCCTCTTACATTCCGACAACGTTCTAGGTTTTTCCAATACATTTTTTCCAAATTCTACCTTCCCAGCCCCAGTCATTTGTAAACTTCTATTGTTCAGAGATCCGGCAGCAGGGGGAAGTAAGATTCTTTCAAACTTTCTGTGTCAGTTGTCATAGCAGTTAGGTCCCAGACACCAGGAGTCTGAGGTCTGGGATTTAGCCTGTAAGAGTCCTGGGCCTACTGACTTTCGACAAGTCCCACTCTCTGCTCAGTACTGTGGGGCTGCCCCGGCAGACTGCCATTCTCAGACTCTAAGTCAGCCACGGTTGGCCAGCAGATCTGAGGGCTGAAGGAAGTGGGAAGCCAGAGCACGTCTCCTCCACCCCGCTTCCCCGATGTCTGGTGGCTGCTTCTCTCCATCTCCAGCTCTGCCGACAGGGCCACCGTGATGCCAACACCTGCTGGTGTCCACCACCCTTGGTCTTTGGGAACACCATCTCCTTCGTTTCACCAGCGTAGGGGTGGTAGCAGCTTCTGTCTTGATGATCTCCGCTTTGCTTCACAGGGAATGTAGCCCTTCTTATCTCCTCCATCATCTGGGTCATCATCTGAGGATATTAAATTCTCTTTTTCACAGAGTGGTTTATGCTTTTCTGGGTAGACTCTGAAAGATTCAGTTCTCAATTCAGGGTACACAGGCTTTTCGATAGGAAGCAACTCTAGATATGAGCTCATTTTAACTGAACTTTTTGCACACTCTCTCTCTGTACCTGTCTCATTTTATTTTCATAACTACCGAATGTGATTTAGTAGTCTCTTCATCCTCATTGTGGATGAGGAAACTGAAGCTTAGAAATGATAAGTAACTTAACTAAGGTAAGATAGCTCACGAGAAACAGGGGTAGGAGTCACGTTCAGGTCATCTGATTCCAAACTGCTGATTTTTAGGATTTTCTCCATGATAAAAACCCAATAGCCATGTGGTCAATGTTTACTTATCTGTATATATCAAAATATTGGGTTCTTAAAGATATCGATCCTGAGATCCTTAACAGAAAAGGGGTTGGCAGTTGCTAGGCCACACTTTCAAATAAGTACAAGTAATTTCTGGTGATGATCCACATTTACTGGTGCCACGTATGTGAAACACAGCAAAGTGTATCTTACAGGATCATTCAATCTTGAATAGTGGTTAAAATGGGAAAAAAAGAAATGTATGGGAAGTATTTCTTTGTTTCTTCTCTAGTAAGCAGATTCACCGTTGGTACATTAAGGCTTAGAATTTAAGAACTAGTATGTTATACTAAGAAAAAAATAAAATTTGGAGGCAGAAAGTCCTTGTATAGAATGAAGAAATAAACAATATCACATAGTTGCTCTGATATTGAGGAAATGTTTAAAAATAAAAGTTTGATTAATGGCAGTTATGTCACCATCACCACTACTACCATGACCCTAACCGCTGTCACCATCATTATCATCAACATCATCTTAACTCTTTTTTTCAAAAAGCAGTTATATCCTTTCTTCCTTTCTAGCAAACGTACCAAATATCTATGAAAGGCTGGGTACTATGCTAAGTACTTTAAGTATTATCTCATTTAATCTTTACAACATCCATAAAGCATAAACATGTTTTCTCCCCTTCGACAGATGCAGAAGCAAGAATCAGAGTGTTCAAGTAACTTGTCCAAAATCACACAGATATAATAAGAAGCAGTGCCAGGATTTGACCTTGTCCTGTTTGATTCCAAAGCCCCTGTTATTTCAATACTCCCTCACTTTAAGATGTGAACATTGTCTTACATATAGGAATGCATCTGGAAGTGTCAGTTACCATGGAACATTAGTAGGTGCCATGGGTTTAGAGTTCAAAAATCTGAGTTTGGACTCTGACTCTATCACAACCGACCTGAAAGTTTGAACTGTTCCCTCACATCACAATAAGAGAAATGGATCCCAAATGGAGGTCCTTTCTTAGCCACTTTCAGTACACAATATACACAGTGCTTCTTCTAAAATACCAGGTAAACAGGAGGGCAGAAAAAATGCTTCCTAAGATCCTCCCTCTGAGACTTAGATAACCTCAGGCGGGTTCATACAGCACCAGCGAGATGTAGGTAATGTCCAATTTCCCCTCAAGAGAGGTTCTCCATACTCTGCCTAATGTCCACTTGATTCAACAGCAGTGCAGAGCTGATGCCCACCATGGAATCACGTGAACCCAAGAGCTGACCCAGCTCATTTTCCCTTTGGCCACACAGAGCTTAGATGGGCCATCCCTGAGAAAAGAGGCCCGAAACAGGGAAAGCAACAAAAGGCAGAAGGAGCTTGCTCCTTTCTGAACAAACACATTTCACAATCCACAGAGGAATCACGGGCTGCACATGTAACATCAGGAAACAATTCACAAGATGAGATTTTGACAAGCGCAGCCCTCAACACCGCTGGGGCCCTTCGTATGGCTGTACAAGTGTCAGTTTATTCAGCATTCTGCAGAAAGTTTAAAAGGAAAAATTAAGCTGAAGAAATAGGCACACACATATAAAAGTGATATATTCAGATGTGTTTTCCCTGAAACTTGCCCAATGCTCAGCTAATGATAGTTGCCCGATAAATTATTGTTCAATGAAAAAAACAAATAGGATAGTAAGCTTACTGAGTCAATGAATCAATTCAGGGCCTCTAATTTAATGACTCCTACGCTTCGACATTAATGAAAACATAGTTGATATCAAGGAATATGTTTTAAAACAAAACTAAAAAGGAAAAATTAAAACTTCATGGAAAAACTCTCTTTTACCCTTATGTGCTATCTCCCTCCCTCCCCTCCCTCCACCAACCATTTATCCTTCCACCTATACATTTATTGAATATCTACTATATTTATGTAAAAGAAAAAAGACTTCACAAATGTTATGATTAAGAGTAGGTTATCCTGTAATTTATCTAGCCACAACTGCTTTGAAAACTTTAAAGGGTTATATAGAAGAAAAAAATCCCAAGTTCTAGTATTTGTGTTATAATTATCTCATACTTTATAGCTATATAAAGTACTTTATAGCTTGCAAAGCATCCTCAAACACTGTACCCTTCATTTAGCTTTTAGAAAATCCTATGATATATGTTATTTTATTTCCAGTTGAAAAAAAAACTGAATTTTAGAGGAGTGAAGTAACTCAAATTTATTTAGCTACTTAACGGCAGAGGTAGGGCTCGAACCAGGATTTTCGATCTCCTAATCTGAAGTTTTATCCCCATGTTTGGAAAATAAAAAGGTTTTCTATGGATGTGTTTGTATCTTGAAAAAGATCCTCTTGAAAGAACCACCTCAGATACCTTCTTTAAAAGAAAAAAGGGATGAGAAGGGTTTCAACATTACCCAAGACTGTATGAACTTGACACGCTTGATCTGGCCATTCGGAGAAATGAACCAACTGATAAATTTTATCAAATGAGTTGCTTGACTAAGCTAGCTAAGAGGTTTATAGGATCCCTAAGGAGGAGGTTCTCTGGAGAACACCAGCCTCCTGTATGTAAAGCCTGCACCAATAATCATAAGCTCCTGGAATGGTAAGAAGCATATGGAAGCCATTTTCTCTGCAGAGGACCAAACATCAGTCTATATACAAGAAACAACTCTATTCTTTTGACTAATATTCACTTATGTTATATAACATATGGGGTTGTAATTATAGTATGCTTAAAAACATGGACTTGTTCATCACTGTCCTCAGACTTAGGCTTAAATCTCACTTATATGCCCTTGGGCAAATGCCTTGATCTCTAGAACCTTAATTTCTATATCTGAAGATTCTGGATAACGAAACTTATCTTATAAAATTGCTGTGGGGATTAATATATGAGGAATATACCAGTACTCAATAAATGGAAGCTATTAAATCTAGGACTTACAGAAGTGTTTGGTACAAGTATGAAGCCTTCTACTTATTTCTGAATGTTTCTAGCTCGACCATGCCACCAAGCATTTGCTCACATTGTTTCCCATGCTGAGAAGAATCTTTCCACAAAACACTCCGTTCCCCAACAATCTATCTGGGAAACATGGACTGCATTTGAAGACTCAGCCCTTCAGTAGAAACCTTTCCTAACCGTGTCTCCTCTCTTCCCCGGAGCACCCCAGTTAGGGAGAATCTACAGAGCCCTTTTCCTTTGTACTCTCTCCATCCCCTGCAAAGAGTCTATCAATGTATCTGTAATGTATTTGTTTAAATAGCTTTCTCCATCTTCTAGAATATGAGCAAACTGACACCAGAGCAGGTCTTGAAACTGCTTACTAATTTTTGTTGTTGTTTAATAAATGAATGAATGTATGTAACACAAGACACATACTAGTAAGGCACAGACATTTTCTAGATAAAGGTTGCAGATTTAATCATGGACAAATGCTCTGTGTCTTAAATATGGCTAACAGTAAAAGCTACTGAAGAGTTTTGAGTGACAGCTCATAGATGATAGTAAAATTATTACTGGAGCCTCACACATATTTTGTTTATAATTGTCAGAATCATTGGAAAAGAGTTAAGTCCTAAGATTCTTATGATTATTGAAAAATTGCCTTGTGCCTAACACTTTGAAAATACTATTGTATTAAATTCTTATAACTATTTTTGAGAGGCAGTTATTACCACATTATTTTACTGATAGAGAAAATGAGACCACAGTTTTTCAAGTAAGTTGTCCCAGGTCCCTCAGAGACAGACTGGTGGAAGAAAGTATCACATGCAGATCTACCCAACTCTAAATCTCATGGAGCCTATAGAAACTAATTCCTTTCCTTTCAACCACTTACAAGAATTCTAGGCATTCACAGACAGCATAGCTGAGCTCAGATCTCTTTCAGGATTTATTGTTTTAATGCCACTAAAGCAAGCCCAAAGGGTTCATCTCAAGTCCGACAAATGAAGGGGAATGAAACAGCTGAAAAGATTTCTGTGATCCTTATGTTTAACAAAGCATCACCTTGGCTTTGGAAAAAAAAAATGAGGTTTAGAATTCACCCAATATAAATCCTACAATAGGTTTATCTTTAAAAATTAAAATCCTCTGTGATGAACCTACAAAGAAATTTTACACACCTTGATACTACCACCAACTCCCTCCCCAATACCCTATCTTCTCTAGAGCTGGAAAAATAATAGGGGAGGTCTTGGTCTAAATGAGATATTGTAGACTTTTACTAAATATTTGAACTACTTAGGGCATAATGGTTACGAACGAGGGCTCTAGAATAGGACTGACCGATTTCAAGTCTGGCAAGCTGGGCAAGTCACTTAACCTTCCTGTGCCTTAATTCTCTGATCTATAAAATTGGAATGATGATAGTATGTAACTCATAGGGCTATTGTGAAGATTAAGTGAGTGCCTGGATCATAGTTTACTCAACATATTTTTACCATTGTCGTTATTATTGACGATTCTCAGCTTTGGTGTTAATAGCAGGGCTTGGCATGATGATTCAGGCACTCTCAGCATGGTGTGGGCTGTGCCAGAGTTATTTGGGTTTACTTAGATTGATTGGAACATTTGTTTTCTGTCCTTGAGTATACAACTGATGACAGAATAATGGAGGGCCCAGGGAGATGAGAAAGATGAGGTACAGGGTAGTTGTAACAATCCAGACTAACATTTTAAACATTATTGAGAATAAACCATAAGTTGTGTATATCTCTCAAAGCCATGATAACATATAGCACCATCAATACTGCGATTCAACTGTGTGATGGCATTTATCATATTTTGATAAATGCATTAATCTGAAGCCAACACGAGAGTTTTGGGAAAGCCAGAGAACAAAGAATAGACCTTCAAATGACTAGGTCTCACTCCTCTGCCTTCCTTCGACCCAGAAAGATCAAATCTCAAAGGTAGGCTAATGTGTAATAGCTGGGAAATCTGAGACTTAAGGAACACTAGCAAAATCCACAGTAAAGACAAAGCAAAAACTTGATTTCAGAAATTCCTTTCTTTCTAACCTCAACACAGCCTCCAGATTACTTAAACAGTCTCATCTATGATCTCATAAAAGACAATTTTTCACTAGCAGGCACTGGACATATAAAGGCTCAGGTTGATAGCCAATCCAAATGACCAACCTAACTCACAAAAATTACTTACTTAAAATATGAAACCAAAACTAAGAGAACAGGCCAAAGTACCACGAATGTATCTGATGGAATCAATCCTTAAACAGATATAAAACTGTGACTCTAAATCACACAGCTGCCTTCTATTATTTTATAAATTAATTCAACAGCTAGGTATTGATCCCCAATTATAAACCAGGCCCCGTGGTAGATGCTAGAAATCTAAAGATGGATGCTGTTTCTTTTCTTTCTATGAGATCCCAGTCTAGTTGGGGTAGAAAGATGTATAGGCAGACACTTATAAGCCGCCGACTCAGATCTAAATAAGTCTAGCTTGGATGGCCATGAGGGCCTCCTGGAGGAAGTGAGGCAGAAGCCATGTCAGTTAACAAGAGGAGGAGAGAGGGAGGGGGGTGAGACAAAAGACATAGTAAAACAAAGACTCAGGAGAATAAAATAATCAGACGGTGCAGTGTTGTTGGGCTACACAATGTGGAAGAGACGGAGCCTTGTCTTCTGAAGGACTTAGCTGGTGGAACTCTCTGGGCCTGAGGTCAGACAGATCTATACTTGATTCCCAGTAGTACCACAAGGGTGCTGTACAACCTTCCATAAGCTAATTCATCTCTTTGCACCTCAGTCTTCTCAGGTATAGGGTGAGAATAATGGCATCTACTTTACAGTGTCATAATTCCTAGGTTTACCACTGTACAACCAGTATCCCAGGAGCCACCCATCCCCCTGCCAAGTCCTGAGCAAACTGGAATGGCTGGTCACCCCACATGTGAGGCAAGTAGCCTTGTGCCTGAGATACAGGAGCTGCTAAATAAATGTTAGTGTCCAATTTATCCCAGGAGATAGCTAGACTAGGTTTCCTTTAGCAACATTTTCTTGCCTCTAGACAAATGGTCTCAATTATAAAATTATCTGAAGACTCCTTGAGCCTTAGAGATAGGAACTAGCAGCCCTGACAATCCATCCTCAATGATACAGAGCAGACCAGTGAGATGCTTCGGGAAAATGCCAGGAAGGAGACGGTATTTGTTCAGACAGACTCTTTAGGAAACTTAAACTAAGGGAAGAGACCTGAGATTTCAGAGAAAAAGACTATGCTTGACAGGCTAGCTCTCCTTTCTTCCCAGCCTCTGATACCAAGCTCAGCGCCTCTTCCCTTGGTATAAGTTTTGGTTCCATCAAAAACTTCCAGAGGTTCTGTTGGGGTTAGTTGAACATTGACAGATTCTTCAAAGCCTGGAATTCACTGTGAGAGCCAAAACCAGGCCAAGTTTCTATGGGGCTAGGATCTCCCCAGAGGAGGGTCACAGACTTCCACTACACTGAGACTGATTAATCTAACCTTGCCCCAAGCTTCAGACAACAAGGAGACATGAAAGAAAAATAGATCCTGGAGCTGGATCCTGATTTTACTCCCCCAACCCCACTCCCAGGAGAGTGGGGGTGGGAGTGTAAGGTGACCCCCACCACGGGCAAGTGTCAGGCCACAGAGTCAGAGAATTAAGTGATATGGAGAGCAGCTGTAGCGAGGAACAAAAACAAAAACCTAAGCAGGATAAAGGGCCCAAGATTTTAACACAATGAATGACATGTGGCTGAAATAGTTTCAAGGAGAACAAAGGCTTAGGTAAATAAATAGTGTGCAAGATGAGAGCAAAAATGAATTGCAGAAAATCCCAGGAGGAATACACTGGCATTTTTCAAAAACTACAGTTGAAATGCCATCTCTGTTTCAGCAGAGATCAAGATCCAGCCCTCCCCTTCCCCCGATGCACCTGCTCTTGACACCCACCTAAGGACAGCAGCCCTGGCCAGACTTTGCTCCTTCTCTGTGCCAGCCCTGGGCTCCAAAGGGGAATGGGTGCCCTCTGGGGAGACACTTCCAGATATCATCACTGACTTGATGCATGATCTCAGGCAAATGAGCTGAGTTCCTTGGGCCTCTGATAGCTCATTTGTAAAAGGAAGAAGTGATGATTTCAAAGGAAAAGTGTAAAAATACAATCTTGTTTTGAAAGAACAGTCCTGGCACATGTTAGGCCCTGAACAGTATTTAGTATTCTCTCCCTCCTCCACTCAGTAGGAGACACATGATTTACTGAGCCCAGGTCTACAAGCAGCACTGCACTCAGCACTGCAGGCAGGGGGAGAGAGGAGATTGAACTTGGAAAAAATATAATCAACGACCTCAAAGAGCTTACAGTCTCCTGGGAGCCAAGGATGCTGGTATGCAGCAGACAGAGGATGGCTGCAACAAAAGCACAAACATGCCTCTGGCAGGAGAAAGTGGTTCCTCCCGTGTGGGTCCAAGCAGACTTCTTCACTGAGGCCCACTCTCCTCCTCGACTTGATGATCAGAGCTGTCCTCCACCTTAGCTGTGGACACTCACTCCTGGTCCTGCCACAGCCCACCTCGAAAGGCTTAGGTCTTCTAGACGTCATCATCATCGTAACAGCTAACACTTCTGTAGTATTTATCGAACACTGTTCTAAGTGCTTTATGTAAATTAATGTATTTAATCCTCACAACTACTATTATAATGTTCATCTTGGAGATGAAAAACTGAGACCCAGCAGGTCACATAGAGAGTAGGTGATAGCATGGAACACAGGGAGACAGGCCCTGGAAACCATACTTTCCCTCACACCAACCATTAAGCTGTTGGAAGGGTGTTATGAGTATTCTCGTATGTGGTTTATATATATCTATATAGATATATATACACACGCACACATAAACACATATCTTTGTTAGATGTATGCTGTATACCCAGATTATTTTTCACTCTTCTGTTTTTTCTCCTTCTAAATTCTGTATTTCAAAGGGAAGAAATTTTAAATGATTTAAAAAGTAACACTCAGTCCATCATCTCAAAGTCTCATCATCTCTAGGGAAACTCAGTGCTGTCTCCTTGTGAGCTCTCTGAGGTAGTGATTCCCGGGGCCCTCTTCAGCATAGGCCAAGGTAGGAACTGGATAAGATGATATGAAACAGCTATCTCTTCCCAGGCCTTCCAACTTCCATTCCAACCTGTTGTGGGCATTATCCCTCAAAGTTGGCATTGTCAGTGGGCATTGTCCCTCAAAGTTTGCTGGTCCTTCTCATCATCCACGGCCTCCCCACATCCTGCCATCTACCTGCCAACCTGCAGTCTAAATTCTGGCAGGCCTACAGGTGTTCTTTCCTTCTTCTTCAATCCTTCATCCCACTGAATGGGGCTGTGTGCTCTGTCTTAGTGTGGGAAGTTACAACAGAATACCATAAACTGAGTGGCTTAAACTACAAACATTTATTTCTCACAGTTCTGGAGTCTGGAAGTCCAAGATCGGAGTGCCAGCATGGTCAGGTTCTGGTGAAAGCCCTTTACATGGTTTACACATGGCTGCCTTCTTGCTGTATCTTCACAGCAGAGAGAGAAAGAAAAAGCTCCTGTGTCTCTTCTTATAAGAAAACTAATCCCATTCATTACGGAATTATCCCTCAAAGGCCGCACCTCGCCTCCTAGTACCATCACATTGGTGGTTCTATTTTCAACATATGTGGTCTGGTGGAGAACACAAACACTCAGTCCATTCCAGGGTCCGAGGGTGAGGTAGAAGGGGCTCAGAGTGTTGCAGAAATGTTGCAAAATCAGACCAGCGAGAAACCAAGCACCACTCAAGGGCTGGCGAACTCAGGTGTATTACGCAGTCCCCGAAGAGCTAGCGCTCTGAAGATCTGGACCTCAAGCTCAGATGCAACTTTGCTTTTATAGGACTTATCCGTGCAGTTACATTTGGCCAGTTGGCATGGGTCGATTGGTTAATTTGTCCTCAGGCAGTTACAATGGGTTACAAAGCAAGGGAGCTGCTATAGGTTAGAGGCAGTTACAAAGAGTTACAAAGCACTTCAGACAGGAACTCAGGCAATACATCTGTTATCTACACAGAAAAGCAAAAGGGAGGATGACTCTTCAGTTAATTTTGAGATCACTCTGCCATTTGGCCTATGCGGCAAGCATATCTACAGAAGCAGAACAAAGAGCTGATTATAAGGTTAGCCATTTGAGTGAAAAATTCCTCTTCAAGAGTCCCTACTTATATATACAAGAGAAAGTCCCTGTATTAACATTGTGAAGACAGCAATAACTGGCTACCTAACTTCAGTTGAGGAGGTTGGAATTCTACCTAATACACAGTTTAAGGGAAGCTCACTATTAAAACACCAAAAAGAAAAATAGATTGCCACCTTTATCACTAACACATTCTTCGCACTGAAAAAATAGGATTTTGAACATAATTTTTCCATTTCTTGATAACTCATGGTTACCAGTATAATAAGGTGGAAGTAGGAAGTAACTGTTAAGCAATTAACAGGGGTCAACAGGTATACTGAGTTATGGGTTGCTCCTTTGTTGTGATGTATTCTGAGTCCTCTCCTACCACACTACTCTGACTGTCTCTGAAACCACTCATCACCCCCACTCCACTCTCGATGGTCAGAGCATGTCATACTCATGTCTGAATTCCCAGCACCTAGCATGGGGCTGCCCAGTGCTGTTGCTCAATCACTTTTATTCCCTTTGAAACTTTTAATAAACTTTATTAATAAAGTATAACATGCATTAAAGGGCCATGAATTTTAAACATATACTTTAGTGAAGTCTTAAAAAGTGAACACACCTATCCAGATCCACAAATAAATCCCTTCATTCTAGACAATATGCTCACCAACAAAAACCACTATTGGAACGTCTAGACCACAGGATTTGCCTGATTATTAATTTTTAAACCATTCAGTATGCCTTCTTTGTGCCAACTTCTATCATGTGTTTATGAGATTCATTCTACTACTCCTGTATGAGATTGTTTCGTGATATACCAACCATTTATTTATTCATTCTAATATTAATGGACATTTGGGGGTTTGTTTACAGCTTTTGGCCATTATGAATAATGGTTTTCTATAAAGTATATTCTTGTATATGTTTTTTTGTTCACATTTCTGTTGGATATATGCTGAATCATAAAAGTACAGAGATAGTACCAAACTCTTTTCCAGTGTGTTGCACCAATTCATACTTCCATAGCAGTGTGTGAGCACCTCTGGTGTTTCATATCCCCACCAATACTTGGTACTACCAATCTTTTTAACTCTAGTCAACTTGGTGGGTGTGTAGTAGCATCACATCATGGTTTTAATTGGGAATTTCCTAAGGGCTATGAGGTTGAGAAACTTTTCATAATTTATTATCCATCTGGATATCCTCTTTTCTGCAAAGCAATCCAATGGTCATGGTTTTCTTATTAGATTGTAAAATTCTTTATATACGCCAGATAATAAGTCCTTTGTTGTATGTATTGCAAATAGTTTCTTTCATTTGGTGGCGTGCACTTTGATTCTTTTAACGGCAACTTTTGATGAAAAGAAGTTCCTAATTTTAATGTAGTCTAATTTCTCAGTCTTTACATTTGTACTTATATTGATGTCCTTTTTACAAAAATACCTGCCTATCCCCAAATCATGAAGATCTTCTATATTGTCTGTAGAAACTTTTTTTTATACATTTCATATTAGGCCTATAATCTATTTATAATTTATGTATGTGTGTATGTATGCATGCCACGGGAAGGGTACCCTAGTTTTAATCCAAAGCCATGCTACTTTTCTTACACTATTTCCTAATAACACGACAGTGAAAATCTCTACATATGTAAACAAAATGCTCCTTCCCCAAACTTCAACAATGACTAAGTAATGTAATGCAGTCAAATTTCATTAAAAATTCTTTTGACCAGTGTCTTGGATTTTGTTATGATAAACTACAACAAGTGAGAAGAAAAAGAAAACAACCTTTAGGGAAAGAATAGAAAACTAATAAATTTGCTTTGATTCTTACTCTGGTAGAGGGAGGGACATGCAAAAAATACAAACTATTAAAGGGCTGAAGATCATTTTTACAATTCAGTAAGCACTGACCCATAGTCAATTATCGGAAGTTACTCGAGTAGGCTCATTTTTAATATTTTTTCACCTTTTCACCCCCTTCACCCATTTCTTCCACCCCCTTCCCTGCCTCTGGCAACCACCAATCTGTTCTATGTATCGTTGAGCTTGGGTTTTTTGTTTGTTTGTTTGTTTGGGGGTGGGTTTTGTTTTTAGAGTCTACATATAAGAGAGATTATATAGTATTGTCTTTCTCTGATTTATTTCACTTAGTATTACGCCCTCGTGCTCTATCCATACTGTCACAAATGGCAAGATATCATTTTTTTCTTTTATGACTGAATAACACTCCATTGTATATAAATTCCACTGAAATTTATTTTTATGTATGATATAAAATAAGGGCTAAATTCGATTTTTCCCATATTGATATCTAATTTACGCAGTGCTATTTCTTTAAAAAAAATCCTTTCCTCAGAGTTCTGCAGTACCATCTTTGTCATATATGTTCATACATGTGTAAGTCTGTTTCTGGGCTCCTTAATCTGTTTTCCTCTAGTTTATTTATTTCTCCAATACCAGTCTTAATTACTTTATAACAAGTTTGGATATCTGGTAATATTAAGTCCTCCCAACTTTGTTCTTCTTCAAAGTTGTCTTGTTTATTATTGGCCCTTCCCATACAAGTTAAAGATTTTGAATCAGATAAACTCCTATTTCTCCTATTCATATCTCAAGTGTCAAATCAATACCATTTCACTTTGGGGGGAAAAAATCTTCCTGATCCACTGAGGCAAAATGAGTTTAGACTCCTGTAATATCCCACACATACTTTCATGAGACACTTCCCATACAATATTACATTGGTGTACTTGCCTGTTTCTACAATTAGAAGGTGAGCTTCTTGAAGGAAGGGACTTTGAGTTGTTCATATTTATATCTCTAGTTCCTAGCACACTGGTGCTTAGTGAGGATATGTCACCTGTTGAAAGTAGGAGATAGGAATATTTTTTTTCATAGTCAGTTATTATTTCTTATTGTAAAAGTCTTCCATATTTTACCTATCATTTCCTATAGTATGAGGATGCTGTGACACATGTTTCACAACTTTTGGAGGTCTTTTGTTTTGCTTACTCATAGCTCTATTTTAAATGAATGAGTTTACTGGCTATCTCCAGTGAACTAAAGACTATAGGTTTTAATGAATGCCCAGTTTAGAAATTGGATGAATTACTCTGTCTTGAAGTTAACAAGTTATTTATTACTTTCTGGCAAATATGAGAGAAAAAATTCTTTCAAATTAAAGAAGATACTTTCATATGCTTACTTTAGTAATAATTAGGATAAATATAAAGGGCATGAAAAAATTTTTTAAAAACTCTTGCTTAATCAATGGATTTAGAAAAAACCAATTTTGTTAAATTTCCTGTCATCTTTTCAAATTCCCTGTTTTCCTTACAAGGCCCACTGCTACAATTCTATTTCAGGATACCCTCTTCTCCTTTACTCTTTCCTCTCCCCAAACTATTGTGTATATCAATTACATAAAGCCTTGCTTGGAATGAGTCTCTTGCTTCAACCACCTTCAGTGGCTTGCTAATGCCTGGGGAGAAAAAAGCAAAAACTTTTCAACATGGGGCTCAAGTACCGCTACTCTGTTTGTACCTATTTGATCTTTACAGCCTCAACTTCCAGGAATCCCTTATAGATAGCACAGGTTTGGGCCAAGCTGGAATGTTTAGCATTTCCCATCCCTATTCACTTATATTATTTCCTCCATCCAAAATATTCAATATTTCATCGCTTCCAGTGGAGAAAATACCTATTATCCTGGGTTCAGTTCAAAGGTTACTCCTCCTACTACCCTGAAGGACCAGGGTGGCTGATATTCTAGGGATTGTCACTACTTATGTGACCTTGAGCAAGCTGCTAGAATTGATATGAAGATTATACATATAGATTAACTGAGCACATTTCTATCACATAATGGATATTAGTATTGTCGCCCTTCCCTTGCCTCACTATTTCAACGAAAGAGACTTCTCCCTTTTTCATATTCTTAAAGAACTTAGTCGACAAGTTATATCTCTCTTTATATTACTGTCTTTGCCACAGAAACTAGTATAGAGCTTAGCATATTGTTTATAAACAAAACCATGAACAAATGCATATATTTACTGGGTCTTATAAGAGCTGGGCTGGTTACACGGATGAATATGACCAGATTGCACTGCCTACAAAAAGCTAACAGCCTAAGTGTGGGAGATGGTAATGTAATCATATATTTAAATGTTTAAATGTTATTGTCTACGTGTTACATTAAATGATAGACATATGCACATGGGAAAGAATTATTAGGCCACATGCATTAGGCTAGGCAATAATGTTACACCACAATAAAGCAGACACTGTGTGCAAAAGAGTCATATTATTTAGACAGATTTAATATATTTCACAGAATTAAACTGTGTGGGTTTTCTTTACAACTTTCAGCTGTGAAAGGCCTGAATATAGAAGGCCTGTAAAGTTTTCGCTCACATTGTTGATACTGGTAGGAGAGCTCCCTCTCAGGTTTTCACAGTAGTGAGTCACAAGGCTGATACACTTTAACTCTCTAGGCTAAATTCAGCTCAGGAACTTGTAACAATGCAGATCAACAGCCTAACACATTCTCTTTAAACAAAATATAAGAGCCTTAGCTTTCTCTAGAATATTTGATTCAGATTCCCCTTGGGGTGTGTGTGTGTGTGTGTGTGTTACACCTTTGTAATAAAATCATCTATGGCTAACAGGTAACATGGGCTTGGATGAAGCTATATAATAGTAAGAGAGAGAGACCTGGAGTCAGGCAGAGCAAGGTTCTCCTCTCCATCCCGTCACACTATCTGCCTGAGTCTAGGTAAGTCTCATTGTTATCTTTAAATAGAGGTGGTAAAAATGTACCAAGTCATAAGCTTGTTGTCCGCATCAAGTATTTTCTAGGTTAACACCTAGGTAGTGCTCAGCTCATGATAAGTGCACCAGGTTGGTACACTTAAGGTTTCTTTTATGGAGTCAATCCATCTCATATTTAGTTTTCCTCTTTTCCAGCTACCTTCTGTTTTTCCAGCATTATTGGATTTTCCAAAGAACCCAGCCTTCTCATGATCGCCTGAAGTAGGACAGCTTCTGTTTTGTTAATTTTGCCTCCAGCGGTGTTTCAGGTTTAATTTGCTCTAGGATCCACCTGTTTGTCTTTCTGGTGGTTCAAAGTATCTGTGGAGTGATCCTCTAACACCATATTTCAAATGAATCATTTTTTTTTTTTCCTATTAGCCTTCATCACTGTCCAACTTTTGCATCAGTACATAGTAACTGGGAATACGAGGGTGAGGATGATCTTAGCCTTGGTCATCTTTGCTGGTGGTGAGCTTTCCTAATTCTTCCATTGCTGCCCTTCCAAGTCTCAGCCTTCTCTTGATTTCTCAGCTGCAGTCTCCATTTGAATTGATGACTGAACCAAGGTAAGCAAAAGCTTTAACAATTTTAACGTCTTTGTAGTCTATGTTAAAGTTGCGCGTTTCTTCTGTAGTCGTGCTTTTTGTTTTCTTGACATGTGCATGCGTGTATACATGCATATATAAAATGTACATAAAAATATACACACACGTATTTATATGGAAGTTTGTGAATTCCCCCAGCAGGGTAGAAACTCTGTGAGAGTAGAAACTTGTCTTTGTTCAACACATCTGTAACAATGTCTGGCACATTAAAGGAAGACAGCACATACTTGTTAAATATTGGAATGCATCTTTGACTCTATCTTGTCTACTGCTATCATTCATAACGTAAATCTGCTGGTATAAATCACATTAATCACAGCTAAACACAGACGGCACTGCCAGACATTGTTCTAAGTACTTTATAGATATCAACTCATTTATTCTTCAAACAACTCTATGAGATAGGTACTATCATTATTCTCATTTCGTAGATGGGGAAACTGAGGCACAGAGTGTCAGGTGACTTCATAATTGGAACCAGGATTTGAATCGGTTGTGTGTTCTTAACTGCTGTGCTGTTTCTTTAAGATTGTCATTTTCATTGTCTTTAGAAGCCAAATTCTCATAAGAGTCATAGTACAAAGCAGGATAAGGATTAGAGTTATAGAAAGTTGGGGTAGGGGTGATGCTGCTGAATAATATAATTAGAAACCAGAGCTATTTTTCCAGATTCCAAGAAATTTTTCTTTTTAGTTTCTCCAAACATCTATACTGGCTGCAGGGTGCAATGAGGAAATCCCTAAGACCCGAGCATGGGAAAATCAAAAAAGTATTTCTCTTTGCTCTTTACAATGACTTATATGAATGCATGGCTAAAAGAAAATGGAAAACGAGAAATTAACCAGGTCTATGGAGAGATAAGGAAGCAGCCAGCAGTTCAGTTGTGAGGCTGCAGTCAAGGGGTGATAACTGGAGATGTCCATTTTCCCACTAACAGCTGCTGATGTACAAGCCCCAAAGTAAACATTAGTGCTCAGGGATATTATATGAATGTGAAGCACCATGTGCTGGGTTTCTGTGCCATGAAAAACAGTGGACCTTTGGGGTAAGCCTACTCTTTTAGCCAGTGACGTAAGCGCAACATTAGACTCTGGGCCCCCAAACACTTTTTCAGCCGTCATCTACCTTTCGAACTTGGAGTGGGAAGTCCTCCGAATAGGTGGTTGGTAGTATCAGAACCTGTGTTTTTGTTCCCAAGCTCAGCAAAGGAAAATAGCAGTTCATCTTTTCAGTCATATATAAATACATGAGAGAATAAGTAAAACCTTCTGGTTAAAAAATTCCAGATAAATACCAGATAAAGTCCTGAAGCTGATGAATTGGTCAGAGATCTATTTGAAATCAGGGGCTCTGGGCCCAGGAACTCCCATTGGGTGGAGATATTTGCTCCGTTTACTAGGTAGCACCCGTTCCATGGCTTGACACAAAAGCCGCACCAAAACACATATGAAGTCGTGGGGAGCGAAACACAGATCAGGGTCTGAGTCTTGATCCAACCCTTCCTGATACTGTAACTTTCTTTAAATTCCTTTACCTCTCGGAGTGTCATCCTACTCAACAATTAGAAGAGGTAAAAATACCTGGGTAATGGTTTGAAAACGGCAAGTCACTATACAAATGAGATCAATACCAACATTAATCAACAAAATTAATATAAACTTTAATATTACCGATCTCCCTACCCCATAGTCAAAAAATAGCTATCCTGGTCTACTAAGCTTGCTCTTATTCCCCATGACTGACAGAGCCCCAGACACCTAGCATCATTTCTTTTTCCTAATTTGGAAATAGTGTAGCATAATGGGGCGAGGGCCCTCGCCAATGAATTAGGATGCCCAGTCTCAAACTTCAATTCTGACTAAAATTTGCTGGGGTAACCTTGGATGACTCACTGTTTTTCTGGGCCTCAGTTTTCTCATTTGAAAATTGAAGAATCTGGTATAGAAAATCTTTGAGCGATCTTTTAGTTCTAAAGCCCATGATCACTCATTATCCAAACAGAAGCATGTGCATCAAACTAAAGATGTTACCATTTTAGGGCAGGTTCACGACTGTATATCCGGACTTGTGTGGCACAAGATCTAGAGAGGGGTTGGCCAGGGGGAGCTAGCTGTAGCCCCAAAGCTCCGATTCCTCCCAGTTTTCTGACCACAGAGAAAAAACTGGCATCCCAGCTAAGGTCAGTCCTTCGCAGTCCAGAGAAACACAGATCTCCAGCAAAGCCTAGGGGCCTGGGAACAGGAAACCCAAAGCTATCCCTTCCCCCACATCTCCCCTCTGCTCCTCACTACAGCTCATGCAGCTGCTTAGGTCTCAGGCAGCGGTGGTTCTCATTAAACTAAGCCTCAACTTAAAATGATAAAATCACATCAACAAAGTCCTCCTCCCCACTCTGATCCTCATCCAGGAACTCCCGGAACTGTCCTTGCTCTATCTGCTCAGGCATTGACACCGCTTTTCTCCTTCCAGATTCCCGGCATGACTTTATCTGCTCCTCTAATCCCCCTCCATTCCTCGCAGACCGTCTGCCTCTTTGGATCCACCTTCCCTTTCTGGTTGGATGTGCTCCCTCCCGCCCCCAGCTCTTGGCCTGAGCCTGGGCCTGGCTCCTTCTCAGCACAGCTCTGGTTTGGTCTGATCTGTCTACTTGGCAATTGCACATCACCACCGCTTCTGACCCATGTGCCCAGTGCCAACTTATCGCACAGGCTATCTCCTCTGGGTACCAGGTGATATCCTCCACCTTATAACTGGCTTGCCAGGCCCCACTCAAGACTTTAAGACTCAGAATCCTCAGAAGGGTAGATGCCTAGAAATCTATATTTTTAAAAGGCTCCCTCACCCAGATTTAGCAATCTTACATTTATTATCTTAATTCTCTGATTTACTCAGGACTGACGCTGGGTTCTATGCTGGATGAGGAGCACACCACGGTGAACACATGTTGCTGGGAAAACTGAAATAGGTGCAAAGTGTTGCAGAAACACAGAGTAGAGAGTGATTCATTTTTTCTAAGAGTGGCGTTAAGTTTGGAGAAGTTTCCACAGTGGAAGTAACATTAAGAGTGAGTACTGACGCATGAGTAGGATTGCCTAGGTGGGGAGGGGAGGGAGGCCACCCCAAACCAAGCAAACTGCATAAGCAAAGGCAAGGAGGCAGACTGTGCATGTGTTGAAAAGGCAAGCGGTCTAGTGTGGCTTGACTCTAGTAGTAAGACGGGTAGGGTGGCATCATCCTGTACCCATCCCTACTCCTCAGTCTTCACTTCTAGTTTTTCGCCTCACAACTATTTTCACTGAAGAGTTAATTTCACAAAATATATGTTGACAACGTACGAATGTTAGCAAAATCCTTATTTGAGGCTGTTTTTTAGCTTGTATTGAAATATACTGAATCGATGAAGGGAAATAGTATCAACGGAGATGTTTCGGTTTAGAGTAGGGTTTCTCATCTCCGGCACTACTGGCACTTCGGGCTGGACAGTCTTTGATGTGGGGCCGCCTTGAGCACTCAGGATGTTTTGCAGCATCTCTGGCCTCTACCCACCACATACCAGTACCAATCCCTCTTCCCCCAAGTCACGGCAATCAAAAAATATCTCCAGGCATCACCAAACGTCCTCTGGGAGTTGGTGGAGTGGTAGGGGGAGGAGGGGGACTTAAATCACTTTTGTTTGAGAAGCACTTGTATAGAAGGAAAAAAACCACGAGCTTTGGAGTCAGATTCAAGTTCAAACCTTGCCATAACTCCAGTTATGTGATTACAGTAATATTGTTCTTTCTGCCTTTAATTTCCTCATGTACAGAACGGGAAATAACTTCTACCTTGAAGGATTACTGTGAGGACAAGAGATAAAGTTTATCAGGTGTCAGAGTACCTGGCATGTAGAAGGCAAGCAAGAACGGTCATTACAGTGACCATTACAGTGAATAAGGGCAGTGGTTCTTTCTGTTTTTATTAATAATGATGTTGTCGGTATTAGGAAAAAAGCATAACTGAAGTTTAAAAGTTACAATGAGTAAATAAATTTCAGTTTACCAAGAAGCAATAATAGGGCAAAAAAATATTACAATTACATTATCAGATATCACTTCCTCTCAATTTCGGACACATTCTGTTTTCCCAAAGCCCTCCATACTTGGCACATATAATTGCAATTGTTTGTTTAATGTTTATTTTCTCTACTAGACTACAAATTCCCAGAAGTCCAGTACCCTCTCGTACCTACCATACACCCCCATCAACTAGTAAAGTCGATCATCAATATTTATTGAAAGACTTTCTTTTTTAAATATTTGTTCCTTGCTCAACTGATATTTTAAGGGTAGAATCCAAGAGCAGAATGGGTCACATTTTAACAGACAAGCCATTCCACAGAGCGCAGTGATTAGAAGTGGGAGCTCTGGCATCAGACGGCATGGATTTAAATTATGCATCTACACATACTAACTGTATGATGCTGGGAGGCAGGTCGTCTTTGTGAGCTTCACGGTCTCATCTGACCAAAGGAACAAAATAATAGTATGGATTAAGTTGCTTTGAGAATCAGTGTTGCCTGCAGAACTCTGATCATGGTAAAACAAGAAACTGGCATGTTTTATTATTCACTGGAAGAAACTATGTTTTGCTTTATGAGGGCATGGACCAGACCTCTTTTTGTAAGCCTGGCTAAACCAATGCTGCTATTAAAAAAAATAAAGGAAGGAAAGAAGGAAGAAAGGAAAGAAGCAGGCGGAGGGTGAGAGGGATAAATTAGAAATCTTCATTTTGGTTTGACTCTGCAACTCAGATGAACACTTTAAACCAATTCAACATCTGGCAAAGAATCTAGTATCTGAAATCAAGGAATGATGCTAAACCTAAGTACAAAGTTTACTCTTGGCCAACAGCTGCTAATGTGATGGAAGCACAAAAGGACAGTGACTTCTAGACAAATAGGAGTGGATCAGGGAGTGCTCAAACCATACTCTTTTGCTTCAGGGAGAACTGAGTCAGGTATATCTATATATAGGGACAATTTCTAGTGTAATGAGAGGCTACTAAATTTCTCAGTTGTAATATCATCCCCTCACGGAGGGAATTCCATTCATTCATTCACTAAATATGTACTTATTAAGGGTCCTTCATGTACAAAGCACTGGGATATAGGATGAAATGACACAGTGCTTTCTCTTAAAAGATTTTACACTCTAGTAAATGAGACAAAGTTGCACAGACAAAACTGGACAATATGCACAGTAATGGAGGCAAGTCCAAGAGCAAGGAGGAAGGTGTGCTTAAATTAAGTCAGGTTGGGGCAGTCAGCGCTCCCAGAGAAGATGCCACCTGATTGAAGATTTGACGATAATCAGGAGTGTGTCTGATCGATACAAACAACTGAAAGAAGAGGGGCCTGAGAAAGAAATCAGGTTGTTATTGCCTTTCAGGACAGCTGGGGTGCTTGAGCCAAGAACAGACCTGGAACAAAGTTAATACTATTTTTATAAGCTAGAAAAATATCAGCAGCAGGAGCCCTGGCCAGAACCACCCCCACAGAGAGCAAACAAAGCTACTCCTATCTTCTGGCTGTCTGTTGGAGAACTTACTAACCAGTACCTTAAGAACAAAATGTTCTTTTATCTTTAGTTTTTATTCCCACAAAGTCCTTACTCTTCTTTTTTCAGAACTGGAAAAAGTACGAATTAAGTTTTACTTGCATCTTTGATCTTGATCCTCCAGTCCCAGGTTTCCCTTAAGAATGAGAGTCCAGGAGGATTTCCCCAAGGCAGAGTAATGACCACTCCTACCAGTCAGAATGTGGGGTCCATGGAAGGTCATGCTAGGTCAGCACTTGAAGGGACCATAATGGCTTGTGAGGCCTTGTTTGTGCGAGGCCTGGATGGTATCCAATTCTGACCTCCGAAGCCATACTCTTACTTGACATTCAGCAATCTCTTAGCACAAAGTTCGTCTAACCATTTCTTGAGGTTATTTTAGACCTCAACCTACAACGGCATCTTAAAGTAGTGAATCCTGTGTTCTGTTACAGAGAGCCAGGGAAGGAAAACTAGGACTGATTCGGGAAGGCAGATGGGAGTCCAGAAGCCTGAGGTTCTTCTCCAACTGCCCATCCGAAGGGAAGAGAGTTCTCCTGTATAATTCCTACCAGGGCAGTCACTCAAAGAACTTCCATTTACAAAGCTCCTAGCTTGTGTCAGGCATTGTGATTCAACAGTGAGAAAACCAAAGGGAAATACCTTAGGATTATGTGCCTACGATGTGCCAGACGCTATGCCAGCTACTTTACATATTTGCTTCATTAGTTCTCATAACAAACCTGTAAGGGGGGCATTGCTACCTCTTATTGCAGAAGAGGAAACAGAAGTGTGAAGAGTTATGACACTGGCCCATAACAAATGGGTATGGAGAAAAGGAATTTACATCTGTATATTCAGACTCCATGTTCAGAGCCCTTATCACAGCATCACAATATGGGGTTGGTTGCTGTGGTTGGTTATCTCAAAACAATAAAATTATGGTACAAAAATGCAGGTCAGGAGGAAACAAGCAGAATTTTTACCCCAAAAGGAGTGAAGCTTTGTCTGCTCTATTCACTGCTGATAATACCCAGTGCACAGACCAGTAACTGCCAGGTTTGCAAGCACTCAATATATATCTTTAGTGACGATGTGGTTGGACAGGTGGATGATCTTTATGAGATCTCCAGGCGTCTGTTCTCCTCCGCATCTTGGTCAGGACGCAGGCAGGGTGGGACACGAGAGTGAATGTTTGCTCCCATGCCCCCTCTTTTCTAGACGTGTAATCTTAAAGTGGCTGTTAGATGAAGGGGAGAGGTGGAGGTAAAAGAAACTATAAGGATAAAACTTGGTCACAATTGTTAAGTAGGTCTCCACCGTCCCACGGTCATGGAGAATCCCCTTCCTGTGCTCTTCCCAGCCACTGTTGGCCCCTCAGCTCAACCCTTTAAGAATCTAAGGTCCTTATTCTCTTTCCACTTGAAGAACTTACTTTTGGAAAATGCAAGGTAAACTCGCTAACTTAAGGGCATTTGTATATTGAAGGCAATAAAAGCTTGTAAGGGTAACTTTGTCATTAAATGTCTCTGATTTAGGAAAAGAGTGGGGCCATTTGATAGCCTGGATTCCTCCCAGTGCAATTCACCCAACACTCTCTGAGTGTCTACAAGTACCAGCTGATATACAGGAAGTAGCTTCCCCTCCTGGAGGCACAGTGAGTCTTGGACAGAAGTGAGAAGGTGTATTGGTTCACACCTTAGGGAGGTCTGGGGAACTGACAAAGAAAACAAGTGCTGAAGGTCCTCAAGGTGCAGCCCTCTTCTTTCAGCATAAGATGGTCCAAGCCAAGTGCCTGTCCCCTGGGTGGGGGTGATGATCGAGACCATTGCCCAAGAGATAACTGAAAAAGCATGATGGAGAAAGTGTCCCTGGCCTCAGACATGATATAGAATGTCAGGATTACTAGGAGGCAGGAACCTACCGAGATTACAAATTCTCTCTGTGCCTGTCCTTCAAATCAAAAGCACACCCTGCTCACACTGAACAGGGAGAGAAACACCCTTACCTATAATCACCACTATCTACCATTTGACCAACTCACATGTATTAGTGGCTGTTTGTTATTTCTCAGGCACTGTGTAAGGTCCTAAACACATGAAGATGAACAAGATAGACAGGTTCCCAGATCAATGAGCTATCTTCCTCTGAAAATCCATGGACTGTGCAGAGAACAAGATATGGCTTAATAATCTGCCACTGATTAACTCTCACACTACAGGTTAAGGCCATTTCACCTTCTTGCCTTCGTGTGACTTTATCCATGGAAGATATTTATTAAGAACGAGACACAGGGCTCAGCACAGGTGGTACAAAATGAATACTCTAATGCCCTGCCCTCAAGGAACTCCTGGTGCAGTGGAGAAGACAAGAAGGTAAATCAGTAATTACAACACAATGCGACCATTTCTCCAAAGGGGTAGGCAAATGTACCGAAAGAAATACAACATAGAGAATTTCTAAATAAATCTGAGTGTTTTATAAAAGGCTATGCAGAGGAGAAAGCATCCGATATGAGTCTTCACATTAGAAAAGGAGTTAGCCACGGGGAGAAGTGGAGGACCAGTCATTCTGGGAAGAGATATAAATGTGTAAAGACACAGGTGTAATGCAGGGACAGAGTTTTGGGAGCACAGTTCCATGTAAGTATTCGAAAGATAACTGTTGGCTGTAATATGAAGTATAGGCTAGGCTATCTTTCAAAGTTTTTTTGACTATGATCCATGGTGAGAAATTCATTTTCATAATGGCCCAGTATATATACATATGCACATACACATAAAATAGGAAAAGAAGTTCACAAAACAAAGCTTGCTCTTTGTGATGTATTCTGATGTTTTCTACTCTGATCCATTCTATTCTGAAAATTCAATGGTCATAATCTACTAAGTTGACTTCACGAAGTTTGAAGCATAATTTTTAAAAACATCATTACAAAAGACTAGGGAAAAAAGATATGGCTATAGTTGAAATGAGAGATATTGAGAATCTGAACAACCAAAAAAAAACAAACCTCAATAAGGATGAAAAAGAAGATAGCATCATCGCACTTTACTGTAATCCTTGTCTCATGGTCTGTTTTCCCATTAAAATTTGGAGAAGAGACCTTGATTCTGTTTTAAATTCAGTCCCCTAACACCGTGATGGAGATGTAGTAAGTATTCAATGGGTCATTGAAATAATGCATACATGAATGTTAAGCTTCAAAGTTATTTAGGAAATAAAATCAAGACTACACTTAAGTAAGTAGATATAGGATGTAAGCCAAATATATTATGAAAATAAATCAATTAGGTTTGTAAGAGTATTGGAGTACATTTAGAAAAAACAGTAAGTACACCATCATCATAAAAAACAGTAAGTACACCATCTGAAGTTAACATATCTTTTTCAAATTTTCCATAAACCAAAGAACCATCTAGATATCAATTCAGATCAATATTTTTCTATTATTCTGCATGGAGAAATTAATAAAATTATAAAATTATAAATATATAATTTATAAATAAAATTATAAATTTATTTAAAATTATAAACAATTTTGATATTTGATTAAAAATTCTATAATTCTATCCAAATGCTTAACTGTAAAAAGGGTTTTCATTACTATATCTTGATTGCTAGCCCTTGATTTTTTTCTTTAAAAACAGGAAAGGAGCATCTTAGGTTCCAGGGAATATTCTGTGTGGATACAGTGTTGGTCGTGGACAGAGAGTAAGAGATTACCTAGTCCTCCTGCATGGGCATCTATAAGTGAGGCTGCTACTGCAATTCCAGCAGGAAGGCCAAGGTCTTTCGCAGCCTCTGGTGTGAGCCCATTTCCAAGAGAAGCTCCAGGAGGCAGCACTTGGTTTCCTGGGTAGACATTAAAAAAAAAAAAAGAAAAAAGGCTGTCAGTTTGAAAAACTTAAAAGCAAACATAAAGTTTTCTTAAGAGAACCTCTCTGCTCCCTCCCCTTTCCTCTGCATTTCCTCAACTTAATGAAGATAGAAACCATGCAGCCACAAAGAGTCCCTCTGCTCACTTGGTGACAGGTATATGTTCTTGGTTTTTATGGATCATGCTCTGGGGTGCTTTACAAACCCAGGAGTTCTAGGGCATCTTTCAAACTGCAGAAACATTCCATTAATAGGAAATTGCAAAATATATAAAAGCAGTGGCCTCTTGAAGACTGATTAAAATGTTCGAAATGTTTCACATGGGCCTAACACAGCAGCTCTACTAGCATATATTACACAGACACACACACACACACACACACACACACACACACACGTGCGCACGCACGCATATGTTCACACATCCATACATATTCCCTGATGAACATATTCCTTAGGAAGCTGACAAAATTTACTTGTGTAGTTGCTTTCTGTCAGAGGATAAGGGAGAGAATAATTTTCTGCCAATAAAGAATTTCTTAAAAGTTTTTCTCAGTTGGAAAAGAAAGACCAGTCCAAACCTCGCAAACTTTACAAGGTTGCTACTAGTACAACGATAGAAGACAATTTGAATAGTGTTCTTTAGAGTTATGCAATGCAACGACCCTGATATTTCAAGTGACCTTGAATTCCTGCAGTCACTCAGGCCTTCAGTTAAGAATTTATTGATTGTCTTGCTTTGTGTGGGCTCTGTGGCGCTGTAAAATGCAGTCCTTGCCCCCAACCTAGTTAGGGAGATGAGATCAGGACAAAGAGAAACATGTAAGTTAGAAAAGAATGAAGTGATCCATCTGCTCCCAGGTGTTCAGCAGAGGCTGAGTCCTCTCCCTGCTCAGTGCCAAGGAATTTATAAGTATTTCAAGGAGGGGTGGGGTAGACTCATATATATGAGGAGATCCCTCAGAGCTCCAAGATTCTACAGTTCTGAATATGTGGTCAGCAATTTGCTTCCCGCTAAGATACCTACCACTTGTTAATTGTTCCCTGGAGTGCCAGGGATGGGCAGAGGTACTACAGGACTTCTATAAGTGGAGGTGAGGGTCAGGGTTAGAAGGAGGCAAGGCAGAGCATGAATGGCTCATCGACCTCTTCCAACTGGAAAAAGTACCTCCACAACACCATTCTTATCCCTTTTTAAGTAATGAGCTGCTTTTTATAATTGAATTTGAAAAAAGTTTAGCTAAGGAAAAGAGGAAGAAGACTGAAACCACTGCAGTGGTTTCTAGAACTTCATTGTCCAATAAGGCAGCCGCTAGGTACATATGAGTTGAGCATTTGAAATGTGGCTGGAGTAACTGCAGAGCTAAATTATTCACTTATTTTTAATTTATTTCACTTTAAATTTAAAAAATGATACACAAGTCAGTTACTGAAAAAGTTTCATGTTTGGAACAACTGAGGTGTGCAAATCTACTTTTTAATACTATTTTAAGAAATCTAAATCGAGTATTTACAAGGGAAATTTAGTGTCTAAAACTGAGATGTAATCAGTGGAAAATACATACCAGATGTCAAAGATTTAATACAGAAAAATAAATGTAAACTATTTCATTAATAATGTTTATGTCAATTACATGTTGAAATACTTTGAATATATTAGGTTAAATAATGTATATTAAAATTAATTTCACCTATTTATTTTTACTTTAATGTGGCTACTGGAAATTTTTTAATTACATATGTTGCTCATATTACATTTCTACTGGACAGCACTGGTCCACAGGGTAAGGTTGAGATGATCAAATGTTGGGGCAGAGACAAAGAGAGCTCTAGTCTGCTTTGAATGCCTAGGCCAGCAAAAACCTGGAATAGAGAGCAGTGTCCTTAGCTGTGGACAGTTTGGCTCTGGAAACTATCTTAATTATGTCACTATGTCTCATATCCAGCACTTAATTATGTCATTATGTCTCCTATCTAGCATATAAGGAGCGGCATCTCCATCTACTAAGCACTTCTGTGCCAGGAACAGTGCTAAGGACATATCATGCATTTTCTCACCTCATTGTCACAATAATCCTCTAAGAAGAGTACTATTACTGTCGCCATTGCACAGATGGATGGGGAAAGTCAAGTTTATCAAGGGAAAGTAAAGTCCCCACAGTCATACAGCTTAAGTGTGAAACAGGCCATGGATTCCACTCTCATACCAAACTTGTGCTCTTATTCATTATATTGCATTTTGGTATAGCTGTATTTTTTAAGTGTCTTTTAAGAACGAGGTTCTCACTGGGGTGAGAACTGCTGGGAGTGAACGAGGGAATCAAGAGAAGTATTTTTGGAACAAACATTATGTTTAAAAAGTGGCACCATTTAGAAACCATGCCCACTATAGGCATATCTTATTTTATTGTACTTCATAGATGTTGAACTGTTTACAAACTGAAGGCAAGATCCTCCACCAGCAAAAAGGTTATGACTTGCTTTATTATGGTACTCGCTTTATTGTGGCGGTCTGGAGCTGAATCTGTAATATCTCCGAGGTAAGCCAGTACTTTCAGACTTCTTTAAAAAGGGGTTAATTTTCATAGGAAGGTCGGAATGGGAACTCTGTTCCACCTTCATCCCCAATCTTCACAAACATAAAAGGTATAATTTTCATTAAAGGTTCCAGACGGAAGGAAGATTAGCAGGGTGTGGTACTCTTCCAAGTCTTCTGGACTGTAATTTACAAAGAAGCCGTGGCTGGTGGGGAGCACAGAAAGCCTTGAGCTTACATTCAGGAGTTCTGGGTTCAAATCATATGCTGGAGAACTACAGGTAGATTTCTCAGCAGGGCTAGCATCCTGAGCAAAGGCTAAGAAAGACAGGAGACTTCCAGAAGGGCTCAGTAAACTGGAACATAAACTGGGGTGAGAACTGCTGGGAGTGAAGGAGACAGACGAGGTTGGAGAGGGAAGTGAGGCCAGTGCATGCACTGTAATCCAGACTAAGGTGTGTGAACTTAATCAGGAAGACCACTGTGAGCCTCTGAAGGAGCATAAAGCCAGGGAGTAAGGTGACTGGATTTGTGTATTTTTAAAGATCCTTCTGGCAGCATTGTAACAGAGGACAGAATGGGGTAAGAGAAAACAATTGTGAAGCTATTTCAGTAACCACAGAGAAAAGATGAGGGCCTTGATTAAGGTATTGGCAAGTGAGATGCAGAAACAGAGGCAGATATGAGAGATTATGTGGAGCAAGAAATGACAGGTCATGGTGGTTGCCTGGATATAGGAGGTATAGCAGGTAGGTACCTGTTATCACCTGGATCCCTACTAAGGATGGCCTTGCTGCCCATGGTGGGAGTGAGGTTAGCAGACAGCCTCCAGCTGCCAGTTTCTTCAGGCCACTTTGTTGAGGCAATGTGCTTCCCAGGGCAACCATACCTAGTGACTTAGCAAAGCCTGAGCAGAAGGGCTCTGGTGGGCACCAATCCCTCCAGAGCACTCTACGGGGCTGGCCAAAGTGATACTGGACCACATCATGGTTCCACTTTTCCCTCTGCCCAATCCTACTCCCTCCCCTTCCTTTCATAGGTGGAAACCCCTAATAAACATCTTATACCCTCAAAGACCTCTCGGGCCCTGCCTCCAGAGAACCTAGGGCAGTGAGCCAGGCCTTCTCAGTCTAGTGGTCTAGGAATGAAAATAAATATGCGCAAGGATTAACATTCCTCCTCTGAATTGGAAACACAGCCTTCAGTAACAGTCTATCTGGACCCCAAGCAGGAAGAAGCTTTGTTTATCTACAGCCAAAAGAAAACAGGTTGGCATAACACAAGATGATAGAAATAGGTGGCCCTCTTAGAGAAGTCACCCAATCAGATCACACTTTAAGTTCATCTGCTAGAGATGCACTGAGGGGGCTAGAGGAGCTGTGAGAGGCAAGCTTTAGTGCATCCTGACAACTTTTCCAAAAATAATCCTCCTTTCACCATAAAATTAAATTATTCACAGCATCGGTTTTCCCAGAGTTAATCAGGGCTTCACAGCCTCTGCATTTGCAATCTCTTCTAGTCTTCATTCAACTACTCATATAAATTTTAACAAGCATTTCGATAACAATGGTAACAATGATGGTCCCCAGGGATGTCCATCTACCCTGTGACAAGATCGAGGTGTGGGCACCTCTGACCTCGGGGACTCACATAGCTCGGTACAAACCAAGGCTCTCAGGACCGTGTATAAAATGTTTTAAAGGTGGAATGCACATGATGTTCCCAGAGCACCAAGAAGGGACCGTGAGGGGGGCCCAGGGGAGTCTAGGAAATCAAGATGAAGGTGACATTTGAGCCTGGTCTGGAAAGACAGGTGGCAGATTGCTGGTTTCAGAGTTATCATGCTCAGGGGAAATGAATGCCATTAGAACAAAAAGCAGGTTCACTGTAGGGAGCTCCAACGGACACGGAGTGTTTGAGGCGTTCAGTATGTTGGCAAAAAGGACGCCAGGGAGGAGCAGAGCAGTGCAGTGCAGTCGAACGCAGGAGAAAGGCAGCAGGGGCCCTAAGGCGGGGCAAGGAGCTCCAGCCAAGGAAGGCAATGAGGCCCCGGCGGCCAACAGTTTTGAGCACTCTGTTTTTTAAGAAGATAAACCTGCAATGTGGAGAAAGGGTAGAATGGGAAATAGTTTTTTATTTTTAAAACAATCAAATCAACTGAAAAATGCAGGCTACAAAACATTATGTAGAGCGTGACTTCATTTTAAGAAAAACAAAAAGTTAGATGGAATGCTTGTAAAAAATACATTCTAATAGGGAAAAATACGGAGAAAGGCTTTCTCTGGATGGAGAAATTATGCATGTTTTTTGTTTTGTTTTGTTTTGCTTTTTACTAATCTATAATTTCTAATTGTTCTACCTTGAACACAAATTTCTTGTGTAATTTTTAAAAGATGTTTTCCACCTTAAATATGGTCAGGGTAAATAAATTAGGCACATGTATTTAGCAGAACACTACATAACCATTAAAATGAATAAGGAAAAATTAAGCTATAGATTTGGAAGGAAATCCAAGATAAATTAAGTGAAAATGGCAAGATGCAGAATAGTATTCAGAGTGTGATCCGACTTATGAATTTTGTTAAAGAATACAAAAATGTAAGCACATGTACTTCCAGAAAAATCCTAGAAAAATATGCAGAATATTGTTACAAAGGGCATTCTTCTCTACCATTTGTGCTTCTTCTATACCATGACCTTGTATTTCTTTTGGGATCAAAATAAACTGGTTTCAGTTAAAATGCAAAATTAAATTGAAGAGAATACTGTGCAGCTTTTCTAAACCTTGCTCTTCATCCTGAAGGCAGGAGAGAGTCGCATGGACAAATTATTTACTTGATCTGGCTGGCTTCTGTCTCTGTGAAAAAACCCTCACCTTGGAGTGAAAAAAAGCAATTGCTCTGAGGGCTCTTGGGCTCATGTCCACTAAATTCCCATTCAGATGGGCAGATTTGGTGTGAGCGGTCACAGGCTGGAGCTTACAATTACCTGGTGGTTGCAGTCCCTCTGCACAGGCGGGGGCTACTATTACACGAAATCTTCCCCTACCAGTTTTTCAATTATCTATGACTAATGAGCACTTTGGGAACAGTTTCAGACACACACATAATCCTCTTTCCTGACGTCAGCAGCAGAAATTAATGACTGTGTGGATTGCTGGGAGACAGAAAATGCATTATAATGGTCAACAGAACTGTTATCCTCTCCAGGAAGGGGGAAGTGGGGGCGGGGTGTTGTATTAACTGGAAGGTTCTGTGCTCCTTTGTGTTCCTACAAACATGAGATGAAACCCAGGGGGAGAGTTGGCCCAAAGCCCATGGAAACGTCAGAGGGAGATTTGGGCGTGGGTGGCATGCGACCCTTGGCACTAAAGCACTGGTTCTTGATTATGTTTGACAAGGTCAACAGGCCAATCAGACTGCCAGGATGGTACTAGGCGACACCTTGCCTTGTCAGCAGAAAGGGTCTCCAAGTCCTTTCGACTGAATCCACTTTCAGTCTGGTTTAGAGGCAAGGGAACAAAAACAAGAATGAGCAACTCTTGAACAATAAGCCAGAGGTATTTTAAATGCCTGTAGTGGTTTATATGAGTTTTTTGGTTTCATGCAGGCATACTGTGAGCTGGGGTGGTTTCAAATATGGTTAAGGACTGGTCCGATTATGGTGCAGCTCCAAAGTTATGTGAAGCATGAACCCTCACTAAACAAAACATAATACCATCATGTGCCTATGGCTGCCAGTAGACTGGTTATTGATACTTATAAAAGAAATGATAAAATTGGGGGCTGACCCATACCCAGAACCTAAATTCCTCTACAGAGATTTCAGTTCACTTAGGCAAGTTATCTGAGAATTTTCTAGACCTGGAACCACAACTGATACAAGATTGATTGAAAGTCATTCCAGTAATTCCCGCTCTTGGATGGGAGTTACACAGGTCCAGAACCATTCACTCAGAAAAATTAATGAAAAATTCAAACCCGACATGTTCTGCCGCCTATTGAAAGGCATGTTCTGAAACATAAAGTTGTTCATTTCTCTTGACTTGCCTCCTAAAAATAATCTCCTTTTAACTAGGAATTAAGTTCTATTTTGAATTACTGATTAAATATAAAACTTGCTGATGATGTCCTCATCATTCATTCTTCATTAATGCTTACTGAGTACCTGCTATGTGCCAGGGACCCTTGTAATGTTGGAAATGCATTAAAAAACAAGATAGATAAGGTTCCTGCCCTCATAGCGCTTATTTTCAAAAGATATTATTCTCATCCACTACTTTATTTGAATTATATCTTGTAACTATTATGTCTTGTAAGCTCTCATGTGATTTGCACTGTCTTTTATATATTTTATATCCCTGGCCTTGTATGCTGACCTACAGTAGGCATTTAATAAATAAACATTACATATATTTTAAATCAAATTTTGAATGACCCTTATGCCATGTTTTGTTTTTTCCGTTTGTCTCTTTCCATCTTTCCCACTAGATGAGAATAGCTCAACGACAATTTTATTTATCTCTGTATCACTTCCTCCCCCCACGAGCACCCAATAGTATCTAAAACAGAAATTCTCAATATGTTCATTCAACCAAATTTATAGATTTCTTTTAACTCATTTCCCCTTTAGTAAAAAAAAAAAAGTGCGATTCGCTGACAGCATTAATTTAATTTTACATAAACACGCTCTTTGAGGCTGAAGCAAATCTGACTGGTTTTCAATGTGAAAATAAAATATAAAAACTGTTCTTGGAGTAATCTCTAAACAGAACTTGTCTCTAATCCCAATGTAACAAATATATATGAGGATCAGTATTTAATAATTTTTTGTGTGTGATATATTTCAAAGCACGGAACAACGCAAAGCGGAACATCTAGGATTTGACATTTTCGGCAATTGAGAATTACTATGTTTTGTAAATGGAATTCCTGCTACTAAAAACAGAATGCTATAAATAGAATGATGTTGTTTGTTTCAAAAGATTATCGATACACTAGAACGATATGAAAATAATAATAAAAGCAAGATATTTCATGGCAAATTTGGGGGGTAAGGTTAAAACTGTAATCCACGAGTTATCTTGGGAAAAAGCTACAAGTGCCACCTGTGAGTATTCTTGGAGCAAACAGGAAATGGGTTAAAAAGAGAAGACCATAAAACAATGATCAGTCAACTTAGACAGAAACACCACACACACACACACACACACACAGACACGCATGATGCTGAACATCGGTTGAGAGAGTAAAGAGACTGAATTAAGTCTAACTCTTGAAGGCTACTGAGACAAGGAACATGTTTCCTAATATAATCCTATCGGTAATGCACTTTGATCTCTCTAACTTGGGGACAATCCAATACAGCAAAGCCTATGCATGTGCCTAGAAAATGGCTGACCAGGAGGCCCAAGCCTCTCACTAGGCACAGTGCTGCTGTGGTGGCAAGACACTAAGGATATCATCATCTGGTGAAATAATGGCTCTCAAAGTCTCCTTGCTTCGTCAATTCGTATTCAAGAAGTTGATGGTGGTTAACTTACAGGTGAAAAGCCCCAGGTCTTATATGGGTCTGAGAAAGGCAAGATGTATGTCAGGCCCAGGAGTTTGGACTTGTTCTAGCAAACAACCAGTAACTACTGTAGGTCAGTGAGCCAATGAGTGGCATACACAATCTGTATTTTAGGAAGATAAATTTAATTGTAATAGTGCCCATTTATTAAAATCTATGAGCTTTCACTGTTCTTGGCATTTTTCAGTTGCTATCACATTCGATACCTGCAACAAACTGATGAGACTATTATTAGAATCACTATGTTACAGCTGTAGAAATAAAAGCATGGAAAGGTTCCATAATTTGTTCAAAAGCACCATCTGATAAGGGGCACCTTCAGGTTTTCAATCCAGGATTCTCAGATTCCAAAATCTGGAATCTTCCTACTATACCATGTGGATTAGAGGGAGCAGATAGGGGAGTCAGGGAGAATGATCACAAGTGCGTGTTGATCGTCATGGGTAGAGAAGGGAGGCAGCATTTGCAGGAGGCTCCCATGGAGGGTCACGTCCGGGAACACAAATCCCAGCATTCTGAATCTTCTCGCTCTTTTCTTTCCTGTCTGCTTTAGGCAGTTTCCAAAAACAGAGACTCTGGACTTCAAATGGCCCTATGAGACCATCGACTTCAGTGTATTCCTTTTGTGGTAGAGAAAACTGAACCCAGAGACGGAGGTGGTCTCCCAGGGTCGCTCAGCTGTGGTAATAGAGTCTGGATTGAACACCGGAGCCTCTGACTCCAGGCAGGCTTCCTCCACTTCTCCACACCCCCTGCTGTGGCAATGCCCTTCTCTACCCACCCCCAACTGGAGCAGGAAGCTCACCTAAGCTGAGGCTAATGTCACAGGAAGATCAGAGTTGGCAAAAATCCAATGGATTTAGCGGTGTAGGTGGCTGATTTTCAACTATTCAGAGCATAAAGTAGTCTTTTTAGCTTGAAATCATCCACGCTGACACTCACAGTGACCTAATTCTCTAGATAATTACCGATGCCCTATTTTGTTCTCACCTAGCCTAAGGCCACCTCCAAAGAGCCTTTCCTGGGTAGATCATAATGAATCACTCTTTCCTTTATAATCCCACAGCATGTTCCTTAGAATTACATCATTCTGTTCTACATAATGGCTTTTTGCCTTGCGCCTCTTCTTCTATTTTAGATTATAAGCGCCTTGAGGGCAGAGCTCTTTTGGTAGATGTATTCATAGGAGGCAGGAAGTTTGGCAGAGCACCCAAGAGTTCGGGTTAGGAGGTGGGCAGGCTTGGGCAGGGATCCTGGCTTTACCAATTCCAGGGTTTGTTTTCTTGGGCAAGTGATTTAATTTCCCTGCTACAGTTTCCTCACCTATAAAAAGGCTATAATAATGCTATTTTTCTCCCAAAGTGGTTATGGGACTCAAGCAAGATAATACATATAAAGCACTTTAGGACGCTGTCTGCTACATGGCAAACACTCAATAAATATACTGTTATGGTTACTATGACTCTGTATTTTTGATGTATAGGATATCGCCTGGCACATAGTGGTTACTCAGTTCATTCTGGCTGAGGTTATAAAGCTTGAGGAGAGATTCTTGATGTTACAACATGTGGAGATATATGCTTTTGGGGTCATGACAGCAAACCGCAGAAACTGTGAAAGCCATTAAAATATTCACAGTGATGGAATTCAGTTTTCCAGCACAAAGAGCGTCTCCCTGTAGTCATGTCTCCATGGCACATCTCCAGAGTGAAATGTTTTAAAAGTGAAAAGGTGTTCTCTTCAGAGTTATTTTAAGGACCAAATGCTTGTTTCAAAAGGAAAAATTATTTTTTGAAAGCAAAACCCTTGACTGTTAAGATGACCAATGCTTTCAAGATTCAGACAAAAAGTCCTGTCATGGAGCGTCTTCCAATTGCTACGGGAAGACAAATTTAGGAAATGTATGAAAATATTTTAACTGTCATTGTGCTGAAGATATTGCCAAGTTTAAAGCAGTGGTCTTCACACTTTTGCTTTGTTTTTTTCACAATCCAGTAAAAAAAAAAAAAAAATCACATAAAGATAACTGGGGCTTGATATATAGGCGTCTCGATCTTTTATTTAGTCCCATAGATTCATTAAAAATAAACCCTAGAACAGAGATCATTTGACAAAATGTTTTATCACTGAAAAGATAAGAAAGAGATAATGAAAAATAAAGGACATTCTTTTAAATTAAATACATTTCCTTTTATGATCTTATTTTCTCATTTCGTCACACACCAGTGAATACTTTGTCGAGGGCCAGTGTTGGTCTCTAGTCTAGACTACTGTTTGCAAACGGCTGATTTACAAAATGAGAACAGCCTCCTAATAACGGGTGAATTGAACAGCAAGCTCTCACGTGAAAAAGTCGGGCAGTGTCTGGTGTTAACCGCACAATGCCAAACATCTGGTTGGTGATTTGAAGACATCTGGGGCTTTTCTATCATGTAAACCAAACATGATTCAGGTAATTGACCAAAATTTTCACTTCCCAGCCAGATGTCTTACTTTCATATCAATGAAGCCAAACTTGTACTTTCATGTGCAAATAAGCTAGACATAAATTTACCCCTGGAGGGCAGAATTAATTGCTCATTCTCAATGATTATTATTCCTTTCTTTCCCAACTATTTTACCTTTGAAAAAGGTTTTCTACTCTTGTTTTGAAAATACATACTTACTTCATCTTAGAAATGTTTTGTTTTTTAAAATGTTTATTCCTCTCTATGTTTTGTTTTGTTTTTACAGTGAAGTCCTATGCTATAATAAAAAGTATGGTCTTAGGAGTCAGGATGAATTGGGTTCTAATTCTGGACATACTCCCAATCCTAAGCTTTTAAGGGCCTTGGAAAAAGTTACCAAAAGTCCCTGAATTCAGTTTCTTTGCAGATATAAATCATAAACCCATCTCTAAGGGACACTGTGCAGACTTGAGATCATTCATTCCTACAATATGTGTTGGGTAGTCACTCTGTGTGTCTGTTACTGGGAGATCATGGAAGACCACAACGCGTCCTCCTCCTCGTACCCCCACCCCAGGGGCTCTGTCAAGAGCACGAAGGTGCCATCAAAGGTGAGGCGCTATGAAAGTCAGTCTCATGGTGGAATGACAAACAAGCAAACTTTTTAACAAAGGCAATGCCTTTATTCAGGATTTTTAAATAAAAGTATAAGCAACTCCAACTACAGCTAATATTTAAAGAGAATAATCAAGTTTGTAAAAGGAAAGACCTGTCTGAAACCTTACCTCTTCTTTGACTGCTTTCAAGCACACAATGGAATTTGCTCTGATCATTTTTGTTTAAAGAATTCATGTGGTTATCAATGACCCTTCACCTTCTCTACCGTTGTCCTGACAACCACCATTTACTGGACAAAATATAGAAAGCAGATGACAACGCATCCCTTCAGTCAGGTTTAGGAGGAAAAACCCAAGAGCACAAGAGACAATATTCAAAAGACCAGGGTCTTTGTGTTGTGTTTAAGACTTTTCAAAGGGAAATAAGTTCTTACATACAAACATATATATTTACATTCACACATAATGGGGTGGAGGCTGCAAAGAGAACTCAACTGGGCAAGGAGAGGCTGCTATGAAGAACTTGTAGTTTAATAGCTGTTGTGTTTCAGTAGCTGGCTACAAATAAATAGAGCACGTAAAGACAAAAAGGCTAAGTGTGTTATTGTTGCTCATTCTAAGATTTTAGATTCTTTTACCACCAAAGCCCAACAGCATCTCAAATATATGAAGGAATGGAATATGCCTATGTTTTTTAAACTTTTTTCCAAGGACTAGAGTTTTGTTTTTTTTTTTCCCCCCAAATGCAATCTTTCACAGAACTCTAGTATATAAATCTGATCTGGTTCAAGTAGAGAAAGAAATGCCCAAAGTGATGGATATCTTAGTCTGGATACCTGAGGGACATCTGGATTCGGGAGGCTGAAGAAGGGAGGTTCACATTTTGAACTTGACCCACAGTGAGTCTGTAGATCTGGAGACATTAAGGAAGGACAGAAATGTGGAGCTGTAAAACTGTTCACCTCTTGGGTAAGCTTTGCTATAGTAGGAAAACTGAAGAAGCAGAAAGTGTCCACTCCTTAACCACGAAGACAATGACCTCATCCTGGGTAAAGGACAGTGGCACTGAGTACATAAGAAGAGGAGTGGAATTTGCCAGCCTGGCACTTAGCCCAAACGTGGGAGTAAAATCCCTGAAGCCCTTACCCACATCGCCATGAGAATTTAGCAGGGGAAGAGTCCAAAAATGATGCTCTGACTTAATGTCATTTAAGTCTCCATCGAGGTCATCGGTGTGTATGGGGACAGGGGAGAGGAGTAGGAGGCTTACGTAGATTTGGGGGAAAATGCTCAAGTAATAAGAAGATGGAAGCTTCAAGCTTTGTAAATGAAACATAATCTAATTTCTCCATTTTTAAAGCCTCATTCTTTGGATACAGGACCTAGGAAACTAAACGGATGTAGGCAAACCAAAAAAGGAAAGCTGGCCCAAAGCCCAGAAGTGTCACCAGCCATTTTCACAATGACCCTGGGGGATGGTTCCCAGAGGGAGCACTGAGGGTAGAGGGAGCCAGCTGACATCCAACAGGCTTCAGTGCCTTTAGCTTGGAGGAAAAACAGATGAATTGTGCAGGACTATGCCATTTGTAGCTGCTTCTAAAAAAAGATTTTGGGAATTGTATAGCCTCTGGAAGGTGATCAAGGGTAGACCTCCATGAGGCCAGTTGATTAGGCCCTAGTTTCTATGATCATAATTGACCTTTAAAAAAAAAACAAAACAAAACAAAAAACAGAAATTGAGACCATGAAGCTATTATGCACTGTGGTTTTTCTTCAGTTTACAAAGATAATATAACTTCATTACAGATAATTCAAACAATACAGAAAAATAGGAGGAAAAAAACCTTCTCCTTAATTTTCCTTCTCTCAAAGATAACCACCACTGAAATATTAGAAACCATTTGAGATTATCCTTCCAAAATATTAAGATACACATGTATTTAATTTTATGTAAAAGGGATAACATAAGTATGAAATTTTAGAGTCTATCTTTCTAACTCGACAGTGTGTCACAGACATATTTACTCATCAATGAGTACAGTACGTTCTTTCTGAGAATTTGAAATGTGCTATACTATTTAACGAACCCCTTAGTGTTAGACACTTAATTTCTTTCTCCCAAATTAAAAACAAATCCAGACTTAGCAAGGAAAGACTTAGTGAGGATTATTGTAAGGGGGTTAAGGGGTTTTGCAGGAGGGGAGGGAGATTGTTGCAATAAGGAGAATGTTGTGACCATAAGACCTGCAAGTGTCTCAAAGGTTAGACAAAAAGGGTCTTTATTTTACAGAGATGAGTAAACAAGGCTACGAAGAACAGAGTGTGGGAAATGGGATGAAAGAGTGGTGTGACTGGATAGCAGATAAGGGAATGTTGTACCCTGAGGCCCATCTATTTTGGAGGAGGAATACGTAATGGTTAATCTCGTGTGTCACTTTGACTGAGCCATAGGGAGCCCAGATATTTGGTCAAACATTATCCTGGGTGTCTCTGTGAGGGTGTTTTGGGATGAGATTAACAATTAAATCAATAGACTGGGTAAAGCAGATTGCCCTCCCTAATGCGGGTGGGCCTCATCTAATCAACAGAAGGCCTGAATAGAAGAAAGAGGCTGACACCTCTTCTTGTCCTTCACCCCTCAATAAAAGAGGATCTCTTCTGCCTGACCGGCTTGCAACTGGTACTAGGTTTTTCTTTTTCTTTTTTTTTTTCACACCTGCCTTCAGACTTGAACTGAAACATTAGCTCTTCCTGGGTCTCAAATGTGCCAGCCTTTGGACTAGAACTACACTATCAGCTCTACTGGGTCTCCAGCTTGCTAATTCATTCTGCAGATCTTGGGACTTGCCAGCCTCCACAATCACATGAACCAATTCATTATAATGTACACATACACATACACACACACCTAATTATTCATAAACAAAGAATGGGAATTTGGAGGGCCTTCATCTGGCCTGTTACAAGTAAACAGAAGATGTATCCATGAGTCTTATCAAAGTCATATAAGGAAGGATAATTCTTTGCAGTAAGCCATTTCCTGGCTTATTTATACAAAGCATGATGGCATTTATTAACCTTCACTATTTTCCAGAAGCACAGGGCTCGGGTAAAAATTGACGTCGTTATTTTTAATGATTCTTATTATAAATAACACTGTGGAGAACATCTTTGAATGCATCCTGGCCCCCGTGGCACCATGGCTTATTTGAGGAGTTTAAGAATAGCACCTCTGTTATCCCTTACTTAACAGTGGAAGCCATAAGTAGGTGTCTAATATCCTCCAGCCCAGTAGCTCACATTCTTAGAGAACTAGAAAGAATATGGTAAAAGTAGGAAAACCTTTCTTAAGCCAGAAAAATCAAACCTGCAACAATCTGAATCTCCTTCCTTCGATGGATGATCTCCCAGACTCTTTGGAGATAGATAGGGTGGAAGAAGCCCAAGTGTTGAACTCAGGCACAACTAGGTTCAAATCCACTCCAACATTTACCAGCTATAAGAATTTTGGTTGTGTAACTACTCTATTTCTCCTTGTACAAGCTGGGATGACTAGTACATAAAAGGAATGCTGTGAAGAATAAATGAGATGGTGAATATAGAAGAGCCCAGCACACTACATGGCACTTATTTGATTTGCCATAAATATTTTATTTTCCTCTTTTTTCCCATCCATATATTAGAAGTTATACAGATGCAAATGATGATATAAGGCAAGGGGACTATGTTTGTTATACTAGGTATCAGTTGCGATCCAGGGATGGTACAACATACTATACTTTACAGCTCTTATCTCATTTAAACTCTTACTAATCCCATGAGGGTGGGGAGGGTCATCTTCATAACAAAAATCAAGAAACCGAAACATAGAATGGACTTGCAACTTGTCTGAGTCCCATTTCAAATAAACAGCAAGATTGGAGTTGGGGTCTAGTTGCTTTGGTTGTAAAGACCATTTCAGATCTGCAAGCCATTGAATGAAAACACTGATCTCCCAAAGACTAGGTGTAGCTATTAGTTCTACCCTTTCCTTATGGGAAAATGACCATCTTCCAAATGCTGTGACTGCAAATTCCCTTAGTAGGGTTCTACTTAGTAACCTCTAGCCTCGTTCTCCAATGGAAGGCTGGCATTGCTTTCCTGGAGGCCATGAACTAGCAGACATCAGCAGATGCTCCCGGATTCCACTGTTATTTCACCTCACACATCCTTGTAGGGACAATGAAGGAGCATGTAAAAGAGGCAGAAGAGAAATCGACTACCCCAGGCCTAAATGATTCACAAAATGAATTCACACAATAGCTAGCTCCCATAGCTCAAAAAATCTCCTAAAGTCTAAAAGAAGTTCCTGAATTTTCACAATTCTTTCCCTGAGGTAAACGGAAAGGAGAGAGAGGACGATGGAAACTCCACTTACTAAATGCCTGGGAGGCAGCTATTAGCATCTCCATTGTTCCACTGGGGAAACTGAAGTTCCGAGCTTTCCTAAGGGGTGAAGGTGGGAATTGACACCAGCTGTCTGACTGCAGATCCTACTCCTGTTAACATATCTCCTTTCCTATTTCTTTATTAAAATGTTTGGTCAGAACCAAATAAAACCTCAAGGGCTTAAAACAGAAAAGCAAAAAGTATTAGCATTCGTTTTCCTAATGCTAACTCTCCTGCTCCTATCACTTTGCATTGCATCCTCATTTTGCATCAACTGTATTAGACCAGCATTATTCAAAGTGGGATCCCCAAGGAGCAGCATGAAAAGCACCTGAGAACTTGTTAGAAATGCACATTTTCCAGCCCCATCAAGACCTAGTGAAGCTGAAACTCTGGGATGGGGCCCAACAATGGCCTTTTGATGAGAACATGGACAGCTTTTGAAAATTGTAATTCCTAGGCCCCTGACTTCCAGTCAATAGATATGATGTAGGGCTCTAGAATCCTTCGTTTTAAAACCTCCCTGGTGATCCTGAGGCACAAGCACAGATGTAAGCACAGAATCCCCAGATATGTTTACAATTAGATGTGTGAACTTGCCAACTGCACCCTAGCTTTAAATGATGGCCTCTTCTATAACTAGCTGAATGACCTTGGGCAAGTTCCTCTCCAGCCTCTTTCTCCTCATTATTATAGAGTTAATAACACATACTTTAGGGTTAAAATTAAACGATAATGTAAAATGCTTGGTATGGTGTCTGGTACATAGTAAGCACTAAAGAAGTAGGGGCTATTTTTATTAATCACCAAATAACAATAAAGAAAAAAATAATCCACGTAAAGAACCTCTATTCTATGGAATGGAAGGGGTTGGGCACACAGGAAGGAGACCCTCCAGTATCTGCAAGCCTTTCCAATCCCTTGTGTCCTGCTGTGCATGAAACTATCTCTTGCAGAGAAATGTGACATCCTCTAATTATGCTGCCTTGCACAAAGCAGATGCAAAAATGAACCTGGAAGTACATGGAAGGGAAAATGGGGAGGCACTGTGAGAATATTCAGAAACAATGTGAAGACGGTAATAGTGGTACAGATAGAGCTCTAGGTACTAATAGGAAATCCATGCTTCCAGCAAGGCTGAGCCATCTGACACAGGGGTGAATGATCCATGTGAGGGGCTTCTGTCTGACTTTCCCAAGGCGGAGCTGCACAGCAAGTACAGGCAGGGGGAAGAGAAAGATGCAGAAAGGAGACTGGTGAGGGTTAGATGGACAGACCGCAGCAACAGAGAACAGGAGCCTACTGGACAACAGAAATCGGCAGTTATGTTAAAATCTGGATTAGGAAAATTGCATTCTGCTCTGACTCCATTTGAAAAAAACTACTTCCGCTAATGTGCCAAAAAGGCTAACTTGTCCTTTTCCTGCTTGAAATTTGTAAATCTATTTCCCTAGGATAATGATGTGGCTGTTTGGGTACCCATGTCTGTGCTCAGGCTGTTCTTTCTCTATGGAATAGCCTTCCCTGTGTCTTCACATGGCTTATTTCTCCTCACCCCTTAGGAAGCAACTCAGGTGTCACCTTCTCCATGAAGACCACCATGAATATCTGCCCCCTCCACACCCTGAACTGTGCTAGATTCCTATTCAGTACAGCCTTCACACCTGTTGTATAACTTGACATATTTCCTTAATTTAGTGTTTTCCAGAGTATGTTTCGCAAAGTTTTAAAAGGCTATTAAAAGTTTTTATTTAAAAGAAGCTCTTGGTACAAATAAGTTTGGAAAATGTCAAGCTGAACTAAGTTAGAAAGCTTTCTAAACTGCGACAATTCTCTGACTTTAATATGCTGGTGTGCACACTGTGGACTGTATTGCTGTCTTTTACTGACGCTGTTCCTTCTTCCTTATCAGACTATAATTTCCTTGTGGGCAACAGTGTCTGTTCAATACTGCATTTCTGATTTCTACCTGCTGTATGGTAGAGACTTAGGGAAAGCCAACTGCATCTTAAAAAGCTAAATCATCACATCATTTCTCTTCTGAAAACCATCCAGCGACTATTATTACCCATGGAAAAACTTTGGATTCCTCAATCCAAGGCTCATGAGGCTCTACATTTTGAAAATCTCACCCCATCTTTGCCATTCCCCTCTTTAACTACATTCTGCTAACCTGGTCTTTTAATTACTCAAACATGCCAAGCTCGTTTCCCTCTCTGGCCCTTTGCACATGCTGTTTCTTCTGCCAGGAACACTCCTGCATACATGTTCACATTGGTGAAACAATCTACATGATGAGATATCAACTCAAAAATCTTCCCCACCACATTTCTGCATTTATTTCCACCATAACACATATCAATAGTCGCCACTGTATTGTGTGTGTACTTGCTTATTGTATGGAATCCTCACCTCATACTGTCATGTAATATGTATAACCTTAACATTCTTGCTTACTGACACCTTCAAAAATGCTGGAACAAAGAAGATGCTTAATGAATATTTGTTGGTTATTGTAAGAATGAATTGACCTATGCATTGCAGCAAGGAATAGCCCCAGCCTTCTTCCCAGAACTAGATTAAATCCTTACCTGCCAATGACTAGCTCTGTGACCAGGGCAAAGTCATTTAACTTCAAACAGGCTTCCTGTTAAATAGGAAATAATAGGCTTCTATTTTAACTAATTAGTTTTCTCTCTCACGATGGGCATGAAATACAAATAAAGGGGTATATATTTTTAATTGTGGTAAAATAAACATAACATAAAATTTATCATCTCTACCATTTAAGTTCAGTGTGCATTAAGTATATTAGGATGGTTGCGCAAATATCACCACCATTCACCTCCAGAACTCTTTTCATTTTGCAAAACTGAAACCCTATACCTATTAAATAATAGCTCCCCATTCTCCTTAACCCCCAACCCCTTGGGACCATTATTCGAATTTTCGCCTCCTTGAAATTGCCTACTCTAGGTACCTTATATAAGTGGAACCATAGTATTTGTCCTTTTGTGACTGGTTTATTTCACTTAACATAATATTTTCAAGGCTTATCCATAATGTAGCATGTCAGAATTTCCTTCCTTTTTGAGGCTGGGTAATATTTGATTGTGTTTATATGCCACATTTTGTTCATCCATTCATCTGTCATTGGGTACTTGACTATTGTGAATAGTGCTGCTATGAACATGGGTGTACACTTATCTCTTTGAGTCCCTGCTTTCAGTTATTTGGGGAATACACCCAGAAATGGATTTCTGGATCATATAATAATTCCATTTTTTATTTTTTGAGTAACCACCATACTGTTTTCCATAGTGGATGCATCATTTTACATTCCCACCAACAGCGCACAAGGCTTTCAATTTCTCAAAATCCTTATCAACACTTGCTATTTCTGTTTTTGTCTGTTTGTTTGTTTTTTGTTTTATAGTAGTCATCCTAATGGATGTGAGAGAATAGGGGTATTTCTTTTAAAACACACAAAACCATAATGCCAAAAATACCAGCAACAAAATTTTGGAAGTTAGAAAGTAGAACGATGCATGGCAATCGATTTAACAATCCTAAACCACCTGAATCCTAAGTTATAGTTGTGAGAAAAGCTAAGAAACAACCCAGTCTTCCCTGTGGAACCCCTAAAGGCTTAAAAATTTCATGGAGCATATATCTCTGCAAGTAAGGTTAAAGAACAGCTGAAACTAGGAGATCCAGCCGAAAGCCTATTTCATAGAAAAGCTAAACTCGGCATTGGTTGGCACTGGCAAGATCACCCCTTTTCCCAACCTGAGGAAAGGCTGAAGGCTTATTCCCTGGAAAGAGCAAAACAGAAGGCATCTGGACACTGGATACCAGGCAGTTGATAGTGGGAAGTTAAACTGAAAAAAGGAAGATTTAGCAAAAGATTTCATAAAGAATATGAAGGCATCCCACCTCCTCCCTGCCCTGGTTTCTTGAATTCAGGCAGCCAGGCTTGAATCCCTGCAATAGGATATTGAAATATAAGAAGATATTCTTTCTGGGGACTCCAATTACACCAAGAGAAGAGAGCCAAAGGCAGAGGATTCACTTACTAAACAAGCCATCCAGAACACCCTACAGTGAGGATTGAGCTGATCAGCCCTGTACAGAATTTCCAATTAGCTTTTAAGTACCTCATTCTCGAGTATGAAAAGACAGCCAAGGATCACCTGATCATCTAAAGATAGCCCCTAACATAAAAGACAAAAACCCAAATAAGCAAGCAGATTAAAAAGATAACAGAAATTTGGAGGAAATGGAAGAATCAGACTATGCAGAGATGTAATATCTCTTGGTACATCTACTCCAGTCTGAAACTAGACAATATATACACAAATAAGTGAATGATAGTTACTATCAAAATGATAGGCACAGAAATAGAAGTTAACCTGGTCACTGACTCTCAAACAACTGAGAACTGAGATATCATATTTTAACTTTATTATCCTAAATGTATTCAAACCACTCTTACAGAATTCCAGAACTGGGATGATGAGATCTGACGAAATAACAGCCTGATTGCTTGCCTCCAATAAGGACAACATATTAAGTGTCTATTAATAATTTAAAGAACAAAACTAGATATGGAAAAGGTTTGAAGTTTTTGGAGGTGAATCTTATGAACTAATATGCAAGAGTGAATCAGGAAATTTTGTTCTTCTTATTTACCTAACTTTTTCCAGTACCTTTCATACACACCACAATAACATCCTTCGAAACCGTTTTTCTATATATGTGTCAAGAACCTTCAAATAGTCTTACTTTAAAAATAAGGACAATTCAAAAAAGAAAATATACATGAATAACAACACATGAGAGAAAGTTCAACTTCACTAACAAAGAAATTAAAACAAAGGACATGCTATTTTCCATGGCCTTATTACCTTACAGATTGTTGAAAATTCAATTTGGTGCAATCCTTCTGGAAAATAACTTGGCAGTACACATCACAAGCTTTAAAAATATTTATATCTTTTGACTTAATCCAACTATTGGTGGAATCTATCCTAAGAAATAAGATAAAATGCTGACAGACGTATGTGTATAAACACAAGAATCCCTAATCTTGATAGAAATAATTAGAAATAGAATAAAATAGAAAACATAAATAAAAATAAAAAAATAAGAATTCAGTATATTTAAATGAATGCAAGAAAAAAACCATATTATACGGTAAATTTAAAATGATATAGTTGAAGTTTTAATGACGTGTATATAAATTATTTCAATTATGTAAAATCATATTATAATGTGTAAATAAATGTTATAAAATACATAGTACATTATTATATATATGTATATACGTGCATTAAAAAGAAAACATCAAAATGTGGCCACCTCCTAGAGGTGAATGTTGGAAGAAACACTTTTCTGTATTTTCCAAGTTTTCTACACTAAATATGTATTAGTTATAACTTGAAATAAAATAAAAATTTAAAGAGTTTATTTTTTACCTAGTATTTCCATTTCTAACAGTTTATATGTAGGAAATAAAAATAGAGGCTCCTTGCAGTGTTTTTATAAGCTTTTATATATTCATATGCCAAAGGAAAAAAGTGAAGACTTTTGTGTCCAATCTTGACAGAGACTTAAAAATATCAAGATCATCTGATGAAATATTATATTGTTATTAAAATTGTGCTTATAAAGACAGTGGAAAATGGAAATATGAATATGTAACAATGTTACTTTAAAACTGCAGCTAACACACTAGCATTTAAAGTAAGGTTTCAATTGTGTTAAACTAACCAGAAAAAAAAGGCAAAGTTAACAAACTGTATTGGGGTATGAGAGTGCTGAGATTGTTTTCTGCTTTCATTTCTTTAGCTGCTTTGGCTTTTAGACTCTTTTCAAAAATAGAAGAATTAAAAAACAGAAAACGATACTGTTGTTACTGAAGAGGCTTTTCAGAAACCAACACTGACATATGTTCAAGATCAAGTTTCCATGAAGTTCACTTGTCAAAGACAGGCTGGGGAAGAGCCTTGGGGCATAGGGTTGGGAGTGGGAATAGTGAAGAGAGCATTTAGAGGTGGGGGGCTTAATGAGGTGATAATGAGGTGAGGTGGTCCAAAACTTCTTAGGCCCTTAGATATATCAAGTATCTCTGGATAATTATCAGTTTCAAGGATTTCTGTAGCATTAGTGCAGCACCAGCCCAGACAGGTTTTATCACCACCCCAGGCTTAATCAAGTGCCTCAGCAACTACAGATCTCAGCATTAAGAAATTTAGTGGATTTTCTTGAAGGCAGGAGAGTGAAAAGCCACATCAATGTTTACAGTGAAACTGCTTAGAAAAACTGTGCCAAGTATAGTGCTGGTGCTGGGGCCACAGCAGGTAATGAGATGGACATAGCCCCTGCTCTCATAGAATGCATAATCTGGCAGGAACATTAAACCCATAGTTATAAGCAATCCATGAAAAATTCAAACATGATGAATGTTATAAAAGGAAGTACAGAAGATTTGTGGTTTGTATAGATGACACACAAATTCAACTGTACACAGGATTCAGGAAGTAAATGAAAGAGATGCAGAGAGAAATTAAACAATATAAATAATGCAAGTGATTTATTTCACTATCTCACTCAAGGAGCCTAGTCCTGAAGTGGGATGTAAATCAGTTCTTCCCTTGCTTGGCTTCAGTTCCTATTTTCTCATCATGTGAGTATCTCCTATTGCTACATAGGGCTCTAACAAGCCCACGGTGTACAGTTCTGTGTGCACTTGACAACTTCAGGTGGTGCCATTTATATCATGGCCCACCTACCTAACAGCCCTTGGGGTGTACAACCTACTTGGCTATATGTGATCTGGATTTTTTTTCATATAACTTAGACCCTAAAGTAGGCCATTATCGAAAAGAAAGAAAAAGGAAATACTGATTGCTTGTGCTAGTTTGTCAGCTTCCATTGTGGAGCTAGCTTCCTAAAGGATTTTCAAGGATAATTCTGGTTGACAAAATTTTCACAATATGTACTGACTTTAGAACCAAGTCCTCCACTAACAGATTCTACCACTCCTGGAGGGTATATAAGTGAGTTATGATCTACTCAGGAGAGCCTTCCTGTGGGTCATTGAGACCAGAGGATGAGCAGAACTTACCTAGGAAGAGAAGCTGGGGAAGCACAGCCAGCAGAGAAGAGTGTTTGTGTTTAAAGCAGGTGAGCATAGAATGTGTTCAAGAAACTAAACTTGGGACACAGAAAGAGCAAGAGGGAGACAGCAGCCAACCTTACCTACTACAGACCCAAATCCAACCAAATCTGCACAGCACCATCACTTACTGACTCCACCAACATTAACCTGGCACTTACTAAGTCTCCCTGAACCCACTGGACCCCAAAGGTCTCTCCTGATTCACTACATTTATTTCTTCCCACTCACAAGGCACTTAATCATGCACTGTCAAGTCAGTTCCAGAAACAATTACAGGTTGGCTACCATATACCAAACATCAAAAACTCCTCCAGACATGGTATTATTGTTGTTCTACATTTCCCTTGTTCCACAGCTTTACTCAACTATTCTGACCTGTGGGAGCTCCTTCTAGGCAGGGTTGTCACTAACAGATCAGTATACCCAGCACAGTGCCAGCCTCAGAGTGAATGCCCAAGAGGCATGTGAGGTAGTGTCATATGCCTCTTATTGGTGAAAAGTTCAAGGTACAGGGGCATTAAGCCATATGCTGGAGGGCATTCACATAATAACGACAAAGTCAGGTGTAGGGAATAAGTCTCCTATACAGAGAAAAGCTAGAGTCTCAGTCCAGCCTTTGCTTGGTTCTTATATGTTGTCAAGTCATGTTCTCCTAGTGACTTAGAAAAAGTTCTACAACTAAACTGACTGTTTTCAACTCTTGGCTGTGTCAGGCAAATTATTTAACGTCTCTGTGATCTCTTCATCATCTGTAAAATGGAGATAACAGTCTCTTAGAAGACTGTTGAGTGAGTTATGTGAGCTATTACAAATAAAGCTCTTAGAACAGTTCCTGGCATATATAGGGTGCTCGATAATGGCAGCTAAACTTATTCTATTAAAGCATTTGCTGTTTCCCCAAATTTGATGAGTCACTGTTTTTATTAGTTATGATTAAATGTAGCTACAAATCTACAAAACAGTGACATCAAAAAGGAGAGAAAAAAAAAGGAATAAATTTCTTTCTCATGTAAAGGAAGTTCATAAATAGAAAGTCTAAGGCTGGTATAGTAGTGCCATAAAAACTCACTGTTCTGCATCCCTGGAGAATGGTCCTTCTCTTTTTTAACTGAAATGGATGCAGGGACTCCAGGCAACCTACCTGATTCAGACAGGAAGGAAGGGGAAAATGCAACCACCCCCCACATCACCATCCCCTTTAAAGGAGACTCCTCAGGAATTCTACAGGACACTTCGCTTACATCTCATTGGCCAAAACTCAAATAAACATACATAGCTACAAAGGAGGCTGGGAAATGTAGACTTTAAGGAACTCTATACACAGCTAAAAGTCTGAGTTGTAATAATAAAAAGGAATAAGAATATGTACATTAAGTGGACATCTGACATTCTCTATGCTACTGGTCATGTACCACTAGCTAGCAATGAGGTTGGGAAGTTGATCCCGGTTTCATTCCATTTTATAAAAGCTTTGGGGTTCATATCAAATCAAAGGACATTTTCCAAGCACATATGCTCAAGACCTATAAAGCTGCCACCACTTTAATTATTTTGAAAGCATATCCCCCTTAAGAAAAATGCAATTATATGGGTCTGATTCACTTTAAATTATTGAAAAATTTATTTTTAAAAAAGGTGTTTGCTAGCTAAGACTTTTTAAACCATCTCAATTAGCTTAAAAATAAAACCACTAACTCTTTCTTTTGAAGAGTAGCATTGTGTCTTTGCCAATAAAAAGAGAAAAACTGAACCCTCAGATTAATGTGTTCACATAATTCCTTATAAGTCTTTGACTTACAAAACAATTAAAGTCAACATTCACATCACTATTATGGCAAATTCTATTTTAAAACATATTATTTACTTCATATTAATTATGAGTGACTTTTTTTTTTTTGCTAAATCTTTTAAAATAATGCATGTGATAGTAATTCTTCGTGGAGGCATTATTTATTGAAGCATTTTCCCAATTGCAGGGATATAGAATGAGGCTCAAAAAAATCAGATCTGTGATTGAACATTCCTTTCGAATAAACATTATAGTCCTGAATAAATAAATGCATGTTTGCTCTCTGGCAAACAGAGATGGTCCATGAGAAGCTATTCCTTTAAGGTCAAATGGAAACAAAGAAGATGATGGAGTAGCTGGATTATACTTGAAAAAAGGGCAGGAAGAAAGATGATACAAGGAATTCAGAAGATATATCGGATCTGGCCCTCATCAGTGAGATGAGTCAGAAAACCAGTAAGCCAAATGATTCAGCACCATGCCTATGAAAAATGCATGGACTGAAATGACTGGAGGTATAATTTACTGGTAAAAAAGCATGAGCTTTTGGAGTCAGACAGGCCTAGTTTTGAATCCCTGCTCCTCCATCAAATAACTGTGAGGCTATCTAACCTCTGTGAGTCTCGATTTCTACCTCTGTAAAAGGCAGATAGTAATCATACTGTACTCAGTAATCTGTTGGGAAGCTTACCTGATAATTTATGTAAATGCTTGGCAACAGTCCCCAGCACATAATACGCAAACAAATGATAACCTTTATGATACACTATTTCCTTTCCTTCTCTTTTATAATAGACATCATCCCTTCAAGAACTCTGCAGCCTTCATCTTTTCTTCTTTAAAGAAGCCAAATTGCGAGAGGTACAGGTGGAGGTGGAGATGACTATTTAAATTCATCTCCCTAGGACTTCTAATTTCATTGAAGTTGGAATAATAGTGAGGAAATTGCTTTAGACAAGGGTTTCTGCTCTTGCCGTTGATTTAAAATGTCACTATCTGCTAAAAATGAAAATGCAAATTTTGAACAAAGTCAAGGTTTCATCTAGGACAGGAAAGCAACCTTTAGTTTGGCAAAAATTAAATGAAAATGCCACTTACTGAGCTGGCATAATAGAAAAACCTCAAAAAGCAAAGAACGAAAATCAAACTAGATACAGAAAAATAGGCAATTTATTAAGACCACAGTAAAATATTAGCCCATTTAAGTAAAATTTGAAGTTATAATCACAAATTCTACAGAAGAGTATTTTATTCTCATAGATTTCATACCTCCTTTTCAGGAATAACAATAAATAATGTTTTCTCCATAGTGCACATAAACATCAAAGGCAGTGGCCAGGTGTGTCTCAATCATGCTGTATCTCTAGTATCTAGCACAATGCCTGGCACATGGAATGTTCAAGAAATATTTGTTTGACAAATGAGTAAATGAATACATCAAAGAGTGCTTTCCTCTATTCGTGTTGAGAATTTTCTGGGATAACCATCAAATTTGGCCAAAGCTAGTGAGAAGTCATAATATGAAGTGGTGGTATTTCTGATCATCCACCAATACAGAATAATGAAGCTAGCCATGTCACTGGCTCTCCACTGTGTAACAGCTGGAAGAAATCTGAGATCAGTTACTTCAATGGGACTCGAAGTATGGCTGGGGACCATCACCCAGGAATTTGCTGGAACTGCCAGTACTCCAGCTCCACACCAGATCTTCTGAATCAAAAACTCTTAAGTGGGGCCCACCAATCAGTATTTTAAGAAGCCCTCAAGTGGTTCTGATACATGCTCCAGTTAGAGAATAGCTGATGGAGTTCACTCCCTCAGTGTACAGAAGAGGAAGTAGAGGCCCAGAAAGGGAATGACTATCTTTCCAGAATCAACCTGTATGATAATTAGATCATTAAAAGGTGCCAAATTTAACTTTTCTTGGCTTTGTGAGATTATTTCACCTTTCCGAGCTTCAGTTTCCTTACCTGTAAAATGTGAAGGATAACTTACTCATGGTGGTTATAATAACAGCATTGATACTGTATATAAAGGACACAGCATATCGTAGACATTCAGCAAACTTTAGCTCTCATACCACCTGTTTCATTATGCTTCAGGATAGATGGATGAATCTCAAATCACAGGATTTGAGCCCTATTTCCAGTAAAAATAGAAAAAAAGATGTTGGAAAACTCATATGTAATTTAACCTCTATGGCAGAGACTGAGAGTTGGCCCCCCTACATACATCCTCTCTTCCTTCTACAATATAAGGTATTTTAGCGGGGCACATGGCCACCAGCTAAAGAATGCATTGCCCAGCCTCTCCTACAGTTAGGTCTTGGCCTTGTGGCTGGGTCATGGTAAATGGGATAAGAATAAGAGTAACATGTATAATTACTTGTTCATGGTCTTAAAGGAAAGGAACATATGTTCACCTTCCTCTTTCTTCCTTCCTGAGGGCTGGAATGGTTCTTCCTTCAGTCGTATGGACAAAACCTTATAAACGGCAAAACACCATCTGTAAAGCCTGTATCCTTGAATCCATTCAGGTGCAGTACCAGCCTGGGACCAGGAGAAATAAATTCTTCTCTTGTTGGAACCACTGTAACTTGAGATTTTATTAGAGCAACAGCCTGTATTCTAAGTAATAAAAATCAGGAACTCTAGTAATACATATATTTATTCAAAAATGATCATAAAAATTACGTGGTATATATTAGATTCTTTCTTGTACTCATAAGCCATTAGAATGTTCCAAAAATAACAAGATTTCAATATTTAAACTAAATTTCATAGACTATAAAGGATTGTCAAATAAATTAAAACTTTGTTATCAGGTCCTATAACTGTATGTGTATACACACTACATGTACATACATATATACACATAATTTCATATATATATAAAATCTCCCCTTTGGGAATGTAATCAAGGCTCCTACGTCCAAAAAAACTGTGTGTGTGTGTGTGTGTGTGTGTGTGTGTGTACACCAGATGCTGTCTTTTAAATAAACGGTCATTTATTCAGGGGTAAGACCTTGCTCAAATATGAAAACATGATTCATATAATTGAGCTTGAGGTTGGATTTTGCTACCATGAAGACTACAGACTTCACTTTAGATTTGTGTCTGGCAGGCCCACAAGAGGTTATAATACCAGGCTGGTTTTTGAAATAATTCCAGGGTGACCTAAGCCATTAAAAGAGGACTCAGCTGGTGATAAAACGATCTTGGTAAACATGATCATCAACTTGACAAACACATTTGTCTGGAGACATCTAACCCTTGGTTTGTACCCCTATAAACTGAATTTTCTGAATAGTTGAGTATACCCGGGAGAGTACAGATCTTTTTCACCATCTGGTTATCAGAAAGTCCCTGTTCTTCCTATTCTTGCATAGCTGGGCTAATGAAGGCATGAGGAAATAAATCAATTGCACTGGTCAAGAAGTAGTTAACATAGACTTGAACTAGTAGTCACAGCATCAGGAAATAGTATTCTATAAATCAATTTTCCCTATCAATTTTTACAAGATACTCTTTGTGAAATATATTCAAACACAAATTCATCCCCATGGTAACGTGTGTTTTCTTCATTAAACACAGAGAGCTGAGGTAAAGTGCAGCAGCACACCTCTGGAAAGTCTCTATCTTCCCAAGTAAGAAATCTGTTCAGTTCGATCTTTTACTTAGCATGTTGGCTTTGCAAACACAATGCCATAAAAGTCTTTCCAGTGAAATGAACTGTCTATGGTTTTAGTATCATGAAAACACAACCTGGGGGAAATCTGTGCCTCGAAACATCCAGGTTGACAACTAAACAAAAAGTCAATGGAATCCTGAGACTAAAATGGTAATTTGCTGTCACAAAACTCATTTTTTTGTGAGGTCCTGTTTATTAGATACCTTTACTCCCTTCTTGGCTCCCACAAGTCCATGGTTCTGATGAAGAGAGTAAGTGCTGAAGAAAGAGGACGAGCATTCAGGAAGAAAAGAAGAACTGTGTAGAAACACACACACACACACACACACACACACACACACACACACACACACACACACACACACACACACACACACACACACACACAGCTGGGGCTCTAGGTTTGAGCTCCAGCTCTGTCTCAGACTAATTCAGAGATTGTCCCTAATTATTTAACCTTCCTGGGCTTCAGTAGTCTTCCTTGTCTAATGTAGTAGATGTGTTCCAAGTACTAACATTCTAAAATTATGAAAAAAATTAAAGAACTTTGTATTTTAAAGGGAAAAAATGCCATCGATCATGGCATTTCCTGGTTTAAAATATTCCAACAGTTCCTTGATGCCTAATACAATGGTTTCTAAACATTTTGATTATGTATGTCACTAAAAAGGTCTTTAGCATGGATTCTCTCTCTCTCTCTCTCTCTCTCTGTGTATGTATTTTTTTCTTAAAATTATATATTTGTGCTATTGAATTTATAAGTGTTATGTGGATATGTCTGTATCATAAAACATACCTAAAAAAAGAACTCAAAAAGAATGAAATAAAGATAAATAGAAATTCTAAATTTTACTTCTATAGACCATCTTGCTTGGTATCACTTGAGGCATTAAATTCCATTTAGAGAGCATGAACATACAGGATAAAGTTTAAGCAACTCATCATAGCACAGTAAAGACATTATAATTTGGTCCCTGCCTATGTCTCCAGTTTCATCTCTTTCTTTTCTCTGTTTCAAACTCAATGTTCCAGCAACTTCTTCTCTGCACACACCATATCACTCAGCTCTGAACCTTTACTTATTCTATTGTTTTATCAGCAATATCCTTCACTCAACTCTTCACCTGGAAGGCACCTTCTCATCTATGATACTCTAAGTTGCCTTCTTAGTACACACCTTCCTCTTTCTTAATACTGCAACTCAGATTTTATTGAAGGCTGCAATGTAACCAGTGAAAATTTTATCTTTTCCAGTTTCCCTTAAAGATAGTGGTATTCATGTAATACAATTCTGGCTGATAAGATGTAAGCAGAAGTGATTGGGGTGAGGTGTCAAAAGGTGACATCTGAAATGGAAGCAGACTCGGTTCAAATATATACTTTGCCTTTCGTCCTTGTCCTTCTTCTGCCATTAGAACATGAACTTGATCCTGGAGGCAAGACAATAAGACCACAGAGCCGGCCCTGTGGTGAAGATAAGGGTGTTATATGCAGCAAACTAAACGAAGGGCGCTCTACTAGAGAACAAAATCAAAGCAGAAAATGGCTCCAGAAGGGGAAGACATAATGGGGCTTCTGTTTTGTGCCTCAAGAGCACTGGAAAGACTTAAGAAGTCACAGGATTAGATTTTCACTCTAAAAAGTTCACGCAGTCTGCAGTGTGCAGAATGGATTGACTAAATTCAATGAGAAGGGTAAAAAGGCTGCTGACTAGTCCAGGTGGGAGATAATATGAACATAGACTTGGTTGGCATTTAAGGCAGACAGAGTGCATGGATTACAGAGATATTGGGAGCATAAAACAGATAGAACTTGGAAACTGAGTAGATATGGAAGATTATGGAGAAGGAGGTGTCAAAGGCTTGCAAAACTGGATGGGTGGTGCTACTATTCACTCACTACAATTAACAAGACAGCAAATGAACAACCCACTCCTTTGTGCTTGCAACCAGAATGCTAAGCACTGCTGGAGAAAATCACACAACAGGGCAGATTAATAACACCATGGCGGCCCCTCGGCGAGGCTCTCAATATCATTCAACAAACTGATCATCTTGTTTTCTCTGATCATCTTGCTCCCTCATTCTCTATTTAAACCTTTTTCAATCTTCTCAAACTTCTGATGAGATGACCATCTCATCTCCTACTTCACAAGGAACACAGAAGCCACCTGAAGGGAGCTCTCTCAACTTGCCACTTCCGAGAACGACTATATCCCCAACTCGTTCCCAGAGGGCATTCCCTCCTGCCTTCTCTGGGACCTTACTGATTCTCCTCCCTTCTCTCTCTAGTATCGTCAATCTATCAGTCACTACTGGAAACTTCCCATCAGCAACTAGACCTTCTCAAGCAAATCTCTCCCAACTTCAACCAACCAACCAAGTAACAGAAAACTCCATCTACTTTTAACAATTCCTCCTCCTCTAGCCATTGTCCCCATTTCTCTTTCTTTCTCTCGCAACTAGACCCCTTAAGAGTTGTCTAAACTTGCTGGCTGTTTTCTCAGCTAGTATTCCCAGTCTAGCATCTGACTATTTTGCCTTGAATCCTGACTACATATCTAATATGTGGCTTGAATCCACAACAGATAGCTGTATGACTTTGGGTGACTAACTTCTTTATGCCTCAATTTTCCTCTTCTATAAAAGGTGGGAAAGGAATAGGATTACTATAGATCTCAGAAGGTTGTCGCAATATGATAATCCATATTAAGCACCTGGTACAGTGTCTGGCATCTAGAAAATGCTTGAGAAATGTGAGTTGTAACCATTGTACTAATGACTTATGCCTCAAACCTTACCTTTTGCCCCACTATTATAATAAAGTGGCTTTCATTTAAGTTCCTGAGTCACTTTATCAAATGGACAGTTTTCAGGCCTCATCTCCTTTCCTCTCTTAGCATCCCTAGAGATTGTTACCTCCCATTCTCAACTTTCCTGATCTTGTTATCTCCCTGCCCATTATTCCTTAGCCTTCTGTGCAGGTACATCCTCCTCTACCTGGCCTTTAAGTATTGTGATTCCTTTTCCCCAGATCCATTTTTCTTCTTTCTCTAGAGTCTCTCATACATATCTACAGCTTTAAATACCATCTACACTCATGACTTCCCAATCTCTATTTCTAGCCTTATCTCCCTTCTCAGCATAGACCTGCTTACTCCCCATCTTCATTCGGATATCTCAAAGGCACAAACTAATGATCTCAATCCTCTTTTATTTGTTTTAACTATCCTCTGAAGCATTTGTTTGTGTGTACTCTAACGGTTATTTATTCATTCATTTACCAACCACCTGAGTACTGAGTACTGAGTACCAAATATGTTCCAGACTTTTTTCTACATGCTATCTTGTCTTAGAAAATATTTGAGGGAGCTAACTAATAGGAAAAGATAAAATAACTGGGATTAAAAATTAATAAAACCAAAGATGAGAACAAAATGAATTCATATGGGGTTAAACACATATACCAATGACTTAAAAATTTTACTATAGATGAGTTTCAAATTTGCTTTAAATCCTCAAGCAGCCAAAGGGATGAGGAAGATCTTACTAGTAACTCAGTATGATGTGCACGCGAGAGAGACAGAGAGAGACAGAAAGAATAATAAAAGTAATTATTCGGAAAAACCAGGAGAAACTAAAAGTAATTTGAGTACTCAAATAAGATTTTTCCCTTGAAGACTGCATTATAAGGTATCCGTGTGAAGGCATCCTAATTACCAAGCATTACTCAGGTATTACTTTCTTAATGTGGCAAGTAGGAGAACTTAGACCCTCATAGGTTAAGCGACTTGCTTGATACTAGTCATACAGCTAGTAAATGGAAAGGCCAGGATTCCAACCCATGTCTATATGGCTCCAAAACCCATTTTCTTTCCATTACCCAAAAATTCACTTTAAAAATAAATACCCCCTATCCAGTAGTTCTGAAACAAAAGATCCCTACATGCAATGTTGATAACATGACAGCATATGACATCAGAAAAAAATATGTATCTTAAAGATCCCCAGGCAGCTTCTGTATTTTGAATTTAAAGACAAATGCATAGTCCTTGGTAGAAGAGAATGGGGGAGGGAAGCAGAACATGAAGTATTAATAAATATCGTAAAATCATTACCTGGTCCCTTAAGTAGCCTCTGAAGTAAAGGCAGTGGGGAAAAAAATTACAAAAGGCTTTTTTCCTCCTCCTAATAGATTGTACATTTCAACAGCTAAAAGGGTATGAAAATTTAACAGAATTTTTAATGTCTTTCTAGGTTTTACAATACCACAAAAAGATCATCTTTATTTTCCTTGCCACAAGAACAGATGGGTGGCAAGGGTGGCGGGGCCATGACTCACCACCTCCTCATGCCCGCAGAGGCTGTCTGAGCGGCAGGCAAACTTCTGGGATCAATAGGGTTCACGGCAATGCAGTATCTGCCAACAAACCTTGAAGAAGCCATTAGTCAACCGGTGACCTACCAACCTGACCACAGCAGCATTCTGATGTGGATTCTCAGAAAGGTTAGCCCTTGCTGGGAAACTGAAAAGGTCATGGGTATCTCACCATCAAAACTCCACAGAACTGGAGTGAAGGGCACTAGAGAGGAGCTAAGAAGTCAGAGGAAATGGCTACTTTAGAGGCCAAGATTGTCACCCACCAGCTGCATGATCAAGAGAAGCCTAGTCCAGAGCACCCACAGAGATGGCCTGCCTCCTGACATGGGAGACAGTGGTGCAATAGGCACCACAGAGCCTAGAAAATGTGGATTACCTGTGGCCAGTGATTTCTCCAGACCTCCCAATATAAGTTACTGAAAACAGCACCTATAGCTTGTGACACCAATGTGCAGCAGTAGTTCAACAAAGCTCTAAATAAAAAACGATTTTCACATTTGAAGGAATAAATGCATGCATCCTTGTAAACATGTCCAGTTTGATGGGCAAATTCAGAACACTGGCTATTAATAGCTTAAAAGGGATTTTACAAAACCCATGACTATGTACAACATTGCTGGATTCTGGCTCCCAACAATGGTCATGATGAATACTGCTGGTGAGAACCCCTTAGACAGGTTTCCATAAGGGGATTTCTTCTCCTCTCCCCCAAGATGGAGTAGCACTACAGTGAACTCCCGTATACTGCTTCTACTCTTACTTATTCCATCTATAGGAAGAGGAATCCCTTAGCTGAGCCACGAGACTGAAAAAACCCCCAACATCTTTGGGGCATGTTAACCAGGCAATGAAGACACAGCCTTGAAACGGAGTCGGTGCAGATTTGGCATGTGTCTCTCTTCTTTTTTTTTTTAAATTAAGTTTATTGGGGTAACATAGGTTATACAATTATATAATGTTCAGTTGTACATCATAATTTGACTGTATATTCTATTGTGTGTTTACCACCCAAAGTCCAGTTTCCTTCAGCAACCACATATTTGATCACCTTTACCCACTTCATCCTCCCCCTAATTCCCTATATTTGACCCCTGTTAACCATCTACCTACCCCCTCCTCCTCTACCCCCTACCCTCTGGTAACCACCAGTATATAGTCCATGTCCATGAGTCTCTGTTTGTTTGTATGTGTCTCTCTTCTTGAACCGCCTGTATACAAGCCAGTGGGAATTTTGAGTTCCTGAATTAAACAGACCAAAGAGGAGATCAAGTGCTAAAGCAAGCCCAGTCTCTTGTCTTCTTGTCCCAGCTCCCTGGCCTACGAATGAGTGGATTAAGACAGTGCCATGCAGTTCGCAAGGTCCAGCCAGGTTCAGAAAAGAAGTATGCTCTTTAATTCAATCTAACCAAAGCCAATATTGCACTTTGCTTCAGGTGGCTCTGTGAATTGTCCTCAATTGATTAGAATTTAGAACTGAACGGTGGTAAGTACTGCCAGGCACATTTAAGTCCTCAACACATACGTACATGTCAACAGTTAAGATTCTTTACCTACAGTTTTAAGCCCACAAAAACATTAGGACAGAAATATCTAAAATACAGCTTCAGTTACAGGGTTCATTTTACTCTGTGGAAAAGTAATATTCTGAATCTTCCTAAATTAAGTTTTGTTTTTGTTTTTTTTTGTTTTGTTTTGTTTTATTTTTCTGTGAAAGGAATCTGCAATATCTCCTGTCATGGAAAAAACTATGAGAGATCTGCTACAAAAATGAGGTTTGATCACAGCTATTATGCAGGTTGGAGTATGTCTTCCACAGGAGTCTTAAGTGGCAAATATGTTCTGAATAATGGACTACAAACACTGAATTTATAAAATGAAATCATTGTCTGTCAACTAGTAGTATCATTTAATTCAAAATAATTTATGGAGAGTCCATTAAGTATTAGAGAAAACTGAAGCCATAAAGAAACTTATTTATCAAATCTTTCATTTAACCTATATTCACTCATTCAACAAATATTTCATCAGTATCTACTGTGTGCCAGATAACTGCACTCACAGTGTCTGATGACTAAAATACAGTCTCATAGAGGGAGAGAAAACCAGTTAAAATATGCAGCCTCCCTCACCTTAAGTAACTGTCTTCCTTCATATATGCTTCATCTTCATTTTTGCCTCTCACTTGACAGTCACTAACTCCTTCTGCTTGGGCTTTAAGTTTCTTCTTTGCCTGGCTTCCTAGACCCCAAATAATGAATGATCTATAAGCTAACACATTGGACCCTTTTATATAACAAAGCTCTTCCTGTAATGCAAGTAATCACTCCATAATTCAGCCTTGTTGTACACATGAGTTTTCATAAAGAGGCCTACCCCAATAAAACACTGAAGCACTTTTCCCAGGAACTGGGATATGCTAAAAGTGAGCCTGGATAATCGATTAGAACAGGTGGGATGTTGCTTATCTTCCTAAAGATCCTTTCTCCCTGATGATCTCTTCCTTCCTGTTTGCTTGTGATAGATGTTTAGGATTAGACAGGTAACCTGGGAATGATTCACATGGAATTGAAGGTCAAAATTTATTGACACATTTTATTGGACTATGGATATATAATTCCCTACAAAACACTGGGTTTGTGTTTTCTTTATCAATTCTGAACATTAAATTGACTACTTTTGATTATAAAGAGATTTCTACCATATTTTTTTGATTAAAAAATTTTTTTTTCCTTACTTCTATAATGTTCCCAAACCACACCATTCAAATACCTCCTTGAAGGAAGGCATCAGGTAGTAACATTTTAGTTTTTGGAAATTTGCATGTAGTTACTTAAAACAATGTAAATTTCTTCCTCTGTCCTTGAAATGCACCATATAAATATTGCATTTGATCCTTAACTTACACTTCATAAATAATTTATTTCAAAAATATCCTTCCATAAGACCATCAGTTGCTGAGGTGTTCAGTTTTCAGGGAAAGCATTTATTTACTGCATGAGTCCAGGAAGGCTGGTAAAGACTTGGCTAAAAGCTCCACATGGAGCAAATTATGGTAATTATATTAATGCTTAAATCCATGACGCTCTCTCAAATCTGCTAAAAGGTTTTGCACTATATTGCTCACATCTTGACGGGCAATGAGTCCACTGGAAATATTTAACACTTCATAGGGAGGCTTCCGAGATTCATTTTTCATAGTTCCAAGAACTGCAATAGAATGTCTGGAGGTAGCTTCCAGAGAAGTTTCTGAAAGTCACAACTTAGAGTTAACATTCCACTTAATATCTTCCACTTTTTGGTTCGGCCTGAAACTCCAAGTATAAGTCACCAGAAATGAAATTGAAAAGAGACATTACACAATTAATTTTGATGAATAGGTAAGTTTTAATTCACGTATGGCAATATTCTGGTTAATGATATGTTCTCCTTAGGACATCCATTAAAAATCCATTAACTTAACAGGCAAAATCTAATAAAGTTACTCTGGAAATTTTCTGCTAGATTAACATTATGGACTTTTAATGAATATTTCCTGTAGGTATTGCTCTATTAGCAGAGCTAATACACTAATCAAACTCAAAAGCTTCTGCAGAGCAAAGGAAACCATCAACAAAATTAAAAGGCAACCAATGGATGGAAGAAAATATTTTTAAATCATATACCTGATAAGGGGTTAATATCCAAAATATATAAAGAACTCACAATTCAATAACAAAAAAACAAGCAATCTGATTAATAATGGGCAGAGGATTTAAACAGACGTTTTTCCAAAGAGGACATACGGATGGTCAACAGGCACAAGAAAAGATGCTTAACATCACTAAACATCAGGGAAATGCAAATCAAAACCATAATGAGATATCGCCTCATTGTTAGGTTGGGTGTTATCAAAACAACAAATAACAAGTGTTGGCAAGGATATGAAGAAAGAAGAACCCTTGTGCACTGTTGGTGGAAATGTAAATTATTGTAGCCACTATGGAAAGCAGTATGGAAGTTCTTCCCAAAATTAAAAATAGAACTGCCATAAGATCCAGTGACTCCACTTCTGGATATTTATCTAAAGAAAACTAAAACACTAATTAAAAAAGATATTTACCCTTATGTTCACTGCAGCATTATTTATAATAGTCAAGATATGAAAACAACTTAAGAGTCCATCAACTGATAATGGATGGATGGATGGATGGATGGATGGATGGATGGATGGATGGAGAGATAGATAGATAGATAGATAGATAAACCTTGAGGTTATTATGCTAAGTGAAGTTAAGTCAGATAGAGAAAGACAAATACTGTATGATCTCTCTTTTATGTAGAATCTAAAAAACAAAATAAATGAAAAGAAAATAAAAAAAGAAAAGAAAACTCATGAATATAGGGAACAGAGCTGTCGTTGTCAGAAAGGAGGGGAAAGGGTGAAATGGGTGAAGACGGTTGAGAGGTACAGACTTCCAGTTGTGGGGATGCTGTACAGAACTTGTTGGCTACAGTCAGTGGTGTTGTAATGTATTTTTGAAGGTTGTTGGGAGAGTGAGCATTGAAAGGTCTCATCACAAGAAAAAAATTATAACTTTTATGGCGAGGGATAGAGACTAGACTTATTGTAGTGATCATTTTTCAGTGTATGCAAGTTTTGAATCATTACTTTGTGTACCTGAAACTAATATAAGGCTGTATGTCAATTATACTTCAATAAAAACATTTTTCAGGGAAAAAATAAAATAAACATGTATCTTGTGTGAGGAGAGGGGAGGCACCAAAAAGTTAAAATACAGTAAGTCCTCACTTATTAATAAGTTCTTGGAAGTTGCAACTTTCATCAAAACGGTGTATAATGAAACCATTTTTCCCATAGGCTAATTAATATAAACAAGAGTTAAGTTCTTACAGTGTACTTTTGGTCACAAAAACATCACCGAACTGCTAAATAAATACCCAAAACACTTCTAACATTAAACACTGAAATAAATGTGAGCTACAAATGCATTTAAGAAAGATTAATAAGAACAAGTAAGATGATCATTTTCTAACCTGATTATTCCAGTTTAGATTAACAGGTGCCTGGAGCCTATCCAGACAGCTCAAGACACAAGGGTGCACTCACACACACCCACATTCGCTCAGACTGGGACAATTTAGATATAGCAAAGCACTTAGTGTGCACATCTTTGGGAAGTGGGAGAAAAACAGGGTAACACGTAGACATGAGAACAATGTGCAAACTCCACATAGGCAGTGGCCCCTGTGGGAATCGATTTTTTTCTCATCAACGTTATAACGAAACATTATTCGAGGACCTGATATAATCAGAAAATCAGAGTTGAGTTGGACCTCACTAAAAATACTAAAAATATTTTAGTCACTAAAAATACTAAAACCAGTAAATATCATCACAGCTTTAAAAGTAAAAAGCACCAATATCCCAGTACCAGCCATCTCAGTCAGTAATTTATCCATTGACTAATCAAACAGTAATTTCGCTAATAAAATGTGCCATGCTTTATGCCAGGACTGGAATATGAAGGTAAATAAATGAAAAACCAGATGTCAAGGAGTGCACGGTATACTGTAAAGGCAAGACATACAAACAGGTAATCAATGTATACTCTAATAAGCTATATTCAGCATACTATGGGAACATCCAGGGAAGAGCAACTAAACTTGGGGGGAGGGCATATAAATTTTAAAAATCACTTGAACAATTAAGTAATTGAAGTTGAAATTTCTGTTCTAGTAAATTAAGAATAAAGTAAGGGCCTTCTAGGCCCTTTCACTGGGAAGGTATCAATTCTGACATGATTTATTGGTTCTGCATGTAGTTAGAGGAAGTTACTGAATCTTATCTCTGATTCTCATCTGTAAACAAGGTAATGGGATGTACTTTGCCACTGGTTGTGAGAATTACCTGCAAAAAGGTATGTGAAAGCACGTAGAAATGTGCTTGAAATATAGAAGGAAAAGGAGGATTACTATGTATTCACTACCTACTATAGGCACACAATGAATATTATTTGGAAGTCAGCATAGCGAAATGGTTAGAGCAGGATTTGGAATCACCCAGACATAGGTTTGAATTCTGTTCCTGCCACTTGTAAACTCTGCAACCATTCATTAGGGCACATTTCTCCTTTCCAAACCTTGGTTTTCAGCTGTCGGACAGGATAAATAAAAATAACTCCATTACAGTTTTGAAAATTTAAAACTATAATTCAATAGTACCATGTCTGAGAAGCAGTAAACTATTCGTTTTAATTGCTACCATTAATTACATCCTGCATAAGCATGACTATAAGATATGGAAACATTGAGATTTGATGAAATTCACATAGTTAGTGCTAGAATTACAACTACCCTAGCTCCTAGTTCAGTGTTTTCGACCCAATTTGCCTGCACCCCTTAATTACAGGATAAGAGCATCACCCCTGACATTCTGGATGATTCTCCAGCCAGATAGGAAGCTCAGAGGGAGCCTCCAAAACACAAGTTGAGGACTGGGGACTTAGTGGCCCTGCCTTAGCTCTAATGACCAGTGCACTAGTACCCTGGCAGTATGGGCTGAATTGTGTCCTCCAAAATTCACATGTTGAAGCCCTAACACATAATGTGACTGTATTTGGAGACAGGGTTTATAAGGAGGTAATTAAGGTTAAATGAGGTCAAAGGGGTAAGGCTTTGATCTGATTGGATTAGTGTCCTTATAAGGAAAGACACAAGAAAGTACACAAAAGGGCTCTCTTACCCATTCAGTCAGTAGATACTTATGAACATCTTCTCTGCCAAGGAACTTGAGGGTAAGGCAGATATGGTCCCTGCCCTCCAGGAGCTTTCAGTTGAGTATGACTTTCCTATTTGGCTGCCCTTTTTCCCTGCTAGGCCTGAAGGTATGGAGTCAAAAGTATGGAGTCCAAACCCCAGACTGGCTGGCAGGAGTTCTGACACTCCACCCTCTGGCCAGCTCCCTCATTCCTCAGAACAAAAGACTGATCCTATTCCCCAGTCACTGACTCAAAATGCTCTGACACTCAGAATTTTCAAACTAACCACCATATTAGTTAAAGTAATAATACTCAAGTTACCCATTCATCAACTGATATCCCGTATCACACCCCTACTCCCTTCCAGATATGAACACTTATGCCGATCTAGCACAGGTTGGCTTTGGGTGCTAAATACTGGACAGAGGCCAACTGTATAGCTATATCAGTTCCCTGTTCTCATATATCCCAAGGAGGCTGTCTGCTTAAGTAGAAAAGTATGGAGTCAAAGACTCTAGTTTTAATACTGACTCTATAACTTAAAGATGCACAAGGACTTGAAAATCAGTTTTTCCATCTGTAAAATAGAAATAGCTATACAAATAGGTTTGTGAGGGCCAAATAAGATAATGTGTAAAATCAATCACCTACTAAAGAACTTGGAAGTAGATGATAATTACTGATGCATTGTTTCTTCTTTTCTTCCCCTGGTCCCTAGCTCCTCCCCAGTTCTCTACCAGCTCAGATCCTGAGATAGTTTCAACTAAGCCATAGGAATTCCAAAAGGGCTTTTTCTGCAGACCACCCTGGCTCTGTTCTATGCCCCAGATTTAGCTATTATTAGTTGAACAAACCACAGAAACCAGCTATGTTGTCTAAAATATAGCAATATAGATGCTACTTGGCTCTTTCATGCTTCTCTCCTTATATTCTTGAACTCTGATACAGTCGTCATGAGGACCCCACCAGAGAAAAGTTGAATGGGAATAACCTACTACATGACTCAATTATCAACGGTAGCCTGAAGTTATAGCAAACATTACTGGTAGTTCACCATTATTTAAAGCAAAACTCTCAAGTTTTAGTTGGTCATATGGAGGGACGCATGGCTGCTCAGCTAATGACTGCATTTCTCAGACACCTTTGCAGCCTAGTGGGAACTTATGAACAAGTGCTGGTCAATGGGATGTGATCAGAAATGACTCAGCCCATTTCCATGTTATGCTCCCTCCAAAAAAATGTGGATGGATTCCTCTAGTCCTTTTCATTCTTTCCCCTCACTGGCTGGGAAATGATGAGAATAGAGTAGCTAACTTGGTTCCAAAGTTGGAGGCCATGTCGTGAGAACGGCAGAGTTGCCCTGATAATCACTATTATATAACATAAAAAAATAATCTTCAATCTTGCTTAATTCACTGTACTTTTTAACTTTATTGTTACAATAGCCTAGCCAAAACACTAAACAATACAGAAGTATTTCTATTTAATCAGGTATATTTGCTTACCTATTGACAGCTTACAAAAATTGTCAGTAACTATTGGAAATAAATGTCTTCCTGTGAAGTGAACCTTAAACTTTAAAAATGCTATTGATACATGTACCTAGTACCTAAATTCTTTTTGCCAGGTAAATCCATACCAATCACTCACAGCTTTACTAACCAGTCAGTGCCACATAAACCTGGAAGTCTGAGACCCCATGACCTTAGTCATATACCACTGGCTCATGTACCAGTTTCTGTCTTGCTCATGATTTTTCTCATTTTGATCTCTTGAATTTTTTTTTTTTCTGTTCATGACCTTGCCTGATTCCTGAACCTAACTCACAAAGACATTTTCCTTATAATGACTGGAAATGATCCATATACGCCTCCTTGATTACGCTATTCTCAGCTGCTTCATGCAATTATCTTCCTCAGTATAGCCCAATGTCTAAGATTCTATATTTCCGTGCAGAGTTTCATAGGCTGTATCTCCACTGAGTTCCTATAAGCCCACCATAGGGGCCTACTAGTCATGTCCTACCCACCATAACTTACTCATCTCTCTTATTAAAACAGGACTGTGTTCCTGTATTTTAATTAACATCAAAACAAAAAACAAAAAACAAAAAACCATCAATATCCTCATATAATATACACATGCATAACTGCCCTCCAGATTTGTAGGGGCTTTTTGGGGTTTTTTTTTGTTTTATTTTTACCTATTTTGCTGTAATTATCTGCAACAAAGTCTTCCAAACCAATCATCTTCCAGAAACTGTCATCCCAGCCTCTCTCTGCTGAGTATGTCCATTTGCACACCAGAGAACAGAGAGACCTAAGAAAATAGGAGAGAGGTAAAACCAATAATATGAGCTAGGCTTCCTTTATGTTTTGCCAAACACCTACAAAGATATCTACAGTAGTACTGAAGAGAATAAACCAAACTAGGTAATTATACATCCCTGTTTAGATGAAAAGTCCCCATTTACATGTTAATGATTGAGAGTACCTCTTTCAAGTCTCAGCCCCTTTTTTAGCTCCCAATCAAGCAATGTATACAAATATTTTTATTTATATCTATATTTATATTTAGATGACTTTTTTGATAATTAGAAATTATATACAATGACTAAGCTATCTGATGATATTGAACATAATTATTAAATTTTAAGTATGATATTGGTAATTGTGATTATATTTCAAAAAAATCTTATCACTTAGAGATACATACTGAACGATTTATTTATAAAATAGTATGATATTTGGGATTTGCTTCAAAATAAGAGAAGGAGAAGTGAATGACATTATGGATAGGGCAGAATTGGTCATGGGTTGGTGGATGTGAGGCTGAGTGATGAGTAAATGGTGTTCATTATACTATGCTGTTTGGTACATATTCAAAATTCTCTATAATGAAAAGGTATTTTTTAAAAGAGTCTGGTATATAGTCACTCCAGTCTAAAGCAATATTTAACAGCAGGAATACTCGAATGCTAGAAGGTGTTTTCCTTTCCAGTTTCGTTTCATGCTTAATATTCTACACTCCAGCAGTAAAATATCATTTGTAGTTCTCTGGGGAAAAAAATCATGTTCTTGAAGATTTCTGTGACTTTGTCCTATTCCTATTTGAAAAGTTCTCCCTAATTTCTTTACCTTGATTACTCAAAAATACCTCCTTTGGCCTGGGCTGAGTCCCCAGTTTGGGGTAAGTTGAGCTCCCAAAGCATGTAGCCATCCTCTATCACAATCCTTATCATGCTGTGTAATTAACTGCTTCTTTATTTATCTTCCCTACAGCCCTACTGCCTTCCAATCTGCTCTCCATATTGTGTGCAAACTTGATAAAATAAAATCTGATGCTATCAACCCTTGATTAAAACTCTTCTATTGCTCCTTACCACCTTCAGAAAAAGTCCAATCATTCATGGGACTTAAAAGACCCTTTGTGATATGACCATGCTGACCTCCAATTTCCTCTTACCATTTCCACCCTTGCTTTCTCCACTGCAATACTGAATTATTAAAAGTTTTCCATAGTGGGCCTTGATTTCTGAATTCTTTATGCACTGAGTCCTTTGCTCCATTCTGCCAAAAATGTTCTTCCCTGTTAGACATCTAATTCCTAGTTAGCCCTCATGACTCAGCTTGCATTGTCCCTTTTCATGAAGCCTCAGTGGAGGGCAAGCTGAGTTCAAAGCCTCTTCTCCAAGTTCTAATCAGGACATATTCTTAACACTTACCATAGTAATTGTCTTTGCCCATTCACTTCTCCATCTCTCTCACTAAACTAGGAACTCCTTCAGAGCAAAATCAGCCCTAATCATCTCTGTATCACCAGTATTTAGTCCACATTCAATCATATGTCAAGCCACAATGAAAACTGATTGAATGGAAGCACTAAAGAAAGAATATGATTTGTCCACCTTACCACAGGTAAATGGTAAACCTAGGTTGCTCATACAGTTTTAAAGAGAAACCTATCTCATATGGCCAATAGTCTAGGTGCATCTCATTCAGTCATTCACATGGATTCACCCAATAAACATTTAGTATTCAGTTAGTACGATCTTGGCACTATGGTAGGCCAAGTGATATACAAAACACCTGGCCCTCTGCTCTCCCAGAAGCTGAAAATTTAATTGAAGAGAAAGCTGATCAAATAATGACGCCAACCACAAAAGGCAGCTCTTCACTCCCCAAATGCCCCATTCATGTGTCGACTTCTATGCTTCCACTTTGACTGTTCCTACTGTCTTAATTGGTTATTGCTCTTTTCACTCATCCTTGTCAACTTGGCAAACTCCAAATCACCCTTATGATCCAGTTCAATCATCTCCTCTGCAAAAGTTTCCTTGCTACTTCTAAGTTAAACTCATGGTTCTCTCCTTTAAGGTAGTATTATAATTTGGAAATACTTCATTGTTATTCTTTACAGCTGAAGTGAGCTGAGTTCATAGCCCAGTCCTCAGGGAGAAGAGGCCACTGTTTGTTCACTGCCATCACAAATGTCCAGGGAGCAACTGCTGTACCTTTCACTTCTTTCAAATTTGTTAATGTCAAAAAAAAAAGATTACAAAAACTTATATAAGTATCAAAAGAACGTCAATCGATGAGCAACAAAACAAAAACAATATCTAACTTATGGAGGCTAGTTCACTTGAGAAAAGATAACTAGAAAATCTATAAGAGGTAGGTCTTATGGAAGTTGAAAGGATGAAAAATTGGAAAAGAACATCAATAACGAAAGCAATGAGAAATTTAAAAAAATGCAAGAAAGACTTTCTAAACAAACAACACTGATTTCAAACTTAAAACTTTAAATTTCTGCAGAACTAAAAAATCAGTAGCACTGCTGAAAATCAAATTAGTGATTTGAAAGACCAAGTGAATGAAACATCTTACTACCCATAGCAAAGACACAAAGAGAGAAATAATGAGACAATAAGAGGCTTGGAGGGCAGATCCAGCAGCCTAACATAAGAATAACAGAAATTCCAGAAGGGATTTTTTTATAATAAAAAAAGAGAAAAGTAAAAAGAAGGAAAAAATAGATGGAGATGTTATAATTAAATGAACACTGTACTAGCTTTTCTTTTCTTTTCTTTATAGCTATATGCTGAGTTGAAGCAAGATTTAAACCTGCAGATTAAAAGGCTCATTAAGTCCAGGAATTGAATCCAGGAAATACTTGAATTTCAAGCATAAACAGAAAATTATACAAGTTTCCAGACAGAATAAGTTACATACAAAGGCAAGAGATTCAGACTAGTGAAGGAATTCTCATCTACGACTCTGGAATGTAGAAGATGGTGGAACAATGTACAGAGACTATTAAGAAAAATAACCCAAGAATCCTATACCCAGACAAAATATTATTCAGCTGTCAGAGAAAAAGGAAAACATTTTCAACATGTAAAGATTCAAAAAGTAAACATCTCACATACATTCCCTGAGGACAATACTTGAGAAAGAACATAACCAAAAAATAATTGATTCAGAGCAACTATCTCATCAAAGGAGAAATCAAAGACCAGAGGAACCAGTGGTAGTGAACAATGATATTTATTATCTTTCTGTCTCTCTCTCTCCATATACATATACACATGTATGTATGTGCACACATACATATGTATATACACACACACACACATTTAAATCTAAATGGATGATAGTGTAAACTGGAATTTGTAATATTGTTTTCTTGAAACACAACAGGAATGTTATATTAGAAGAAAAAATCCAACAACTTCAAACTGAAAATATTAATTAAGCAGAACCTCAAAGGCAGAGATTGAACAAGGGATACACAGGAAAAATATTTTGGGATATATATGTATGTTAGGGAAAAACATAAATTTAATGTTGGTTTTAATGGAGAAGCTAATAGAAACAAAAAGCTTAGTAGAACTCTCAAATTAACAAGGGGTAGAAGGGAATAAAGAGAAAATTAACAGGCCAGTGAAATCAAACTAAACTAATTAAAATTAAAAAGAAATGGAAAAGGGTAATGTAATATAATTCGAAAATAAAAATAGGGTAGAAATAATAAAATTAATTATTTCAGTTATTACAACAAATGTGAATGGGATGAATTCAACAACTGGTTAAAAGATAATTAGAATTACATCAGACTTAAAATTAAGATAGATCTTGTTTACAATATTGATTTTTAAAAGTATAATAGAGGTTTTTTAAAAAAAAAGGTTGAAAAAGAAATAATATAAACAAAAATTTTAAAAATGACAATATAAATATCAGATGAAGTAGAATACAAGATAAAAAAAATATTAGCAAGACAAAGAACATTCCATAAAGACATAATACTCAAATCCAAGAATATTACCATTCATTAGATTTTTATGAACTGAACAATATAGTGTGAAATATATAAAACAAGATCTCCAAAAAAAGCACTTAAAAAGACAAAATTTAGTTAAAGATTTTATTGTACTTTCAAAGCTTGAAGAAATAGGTAAACAACAACAACTAACAATAATAAGGATTAAAGGATTCAAATATAATCAACAAATTCAATTTCTTATACTTGTATTGGTTGGGGGAGCAAAGGACAGAATGTTTTACAACACGAATGGCGGCTACATGGGTAAAGTGGTATTTTACAGAGAAATTTAGAGTTTTAAATAGCTTTTATTGGAAAAGAAGGATGTCTGAAAATTAATAACCAAAGCAGCCAACTTAGAAAATTATGAAAAACATTAATAAATTAAACTGAAAGAAAAATCGAAAAGGTAAAGATTAAAACAGATGAAAGACAAAAATAACAAAATAAAATTTAGAAAGTCAACAGAATCAAAACGTGGTTTTATGAAAGCATATTCTATGAAACAGAAAAGCTTCAAGCAAAATTGAGGAAAAAAAAAGAAGGCAAAATAAACATCATGAATAAAAGTGGCAGACCTAACTATAGGTAAAGCAGACATTAATAGAAAAAAAAAAGGATTACAGAAACAACATTATGCTAGTGAATTTAAAATTTAGACGTAGTGAACAGTTTATTAGAAAAACAGACCATAGTTGTGGCTGAGTGTTTAAGGTGATGCACTAGGAAAACAGAACTTATCAAAACTGACACAAGAAAACATCGGAAACCTTAATACATTTATTACCATTAAAGAAATTAAGTCAGTAGTAAAAATCATCTCTCAAATAAAACGTCAAGCCCATACTAGAGGTTCTAACAAATGTTCAAGAAAAAGAGCACTCCAAAGTATTTCAGAGTTTTAAAGAAAAAAGAAACACTTCTCGAGTTATTTATAAAGTTAATATAACTATGTTATAAAAATCAAACAAAGACAGTATGAGAAACAAATATCAGAGGCTACTCTCACGTTATGAATGTGGGCACAAAAATTCTAAACAAAACATGACCAAGTTTAATATGAAAATGTGAAAAAAAATACATCATGAACAGCATTCAAGAATGTTTTAATAATAGAAGATCTATGAATATATTTTCCCATAGTATTTTATTAAAAGAGAGAAAAATGACCAATTCATATTGAAAAATAAAAAGTAGCTGATGAAGTTAAATGCCACATCAAGACAGAAACACTTACTCTAGTAGAAATAATAAAAATTCTCCTCCTAACCATGATGGCGTACCAGAGAATAGATTTTACACCTCTGACTTAAACAACTAGAAAAATAGGGAAAATATATGTGTACAACTGTTTTCAGACCTTGAACAACAGGCAATACAGGTCTGTGATGCCTGAGAGAAGGAAACAAATGAGGTGAGCCCCAGTATCCCTCTGGCTTTCCGCCTGGAAGCGCATACCAGACCACAACGCCGAAGAGGGATGCCAAGGAAAACACAGCAGCTTCGTAAAGTCAAGGAAGTGAGATCAGAATTCAGGGAATGTGGGGTGGCTGGAAGCTGTGGTGGCACAGACTTCCAAAGAAGGGGTAGCTATGCAGAAAGAGAGCCCCGAAAATCTACCCAAAAGTCCCACTCCATTTTTATTGAATACTAACATGCAAATATGTACACTGACACTCCATGAGGTCTGGTGAAGAGTAACTGAAAAGCTGTGAGTTGAATAGTTCTGAGTTTGCACTGAACTGAGAATCACTGGAGTTACTAAAATTAGAGTGGAACGTCTTCATTGATCATAGTCAGTAGAGACCTAAAAAACATACACCTTGGGTGTGTGACTGAAATTCCCTTGTATAAAGGCTCCTGTAACCCTGTTGCAACTAAGTTTTAAAAAAAGACTCCAAAGGATAAAACTAAGCCAAAAGTACATTAACACCAACCAGAAAAAGTAGTTCAACGATCCTTAAAGGAAGACAACAAAATCCAGACACCCGACAATATAAAATTGACAATGTCAGCAGCTAATCAAACATATTTGAAGCAACTACAGCCAATTTTTTTTCTCAATTTGATAAAGGCTATCAACCCACAAAGCCAAACTCAATGAACCCAAAGCAGGATAAACACTGAGAGGGAATGAATGAGTAAATGAATGAATGAATCACAGAGAAAAAAGAAAATCCTAAAAGCAGAGGAAAAAGACACATTATAGAGGAATAAAGACAAAAAGTCTACAAACATAAAAAACAATGTGGTCTAGAAGAAAATAAAATGACATTTTTGAAGTGCTAAAAATTTTTTAAAGGAAAAACATCAATCTAAAATTCTATACTCAGCAAAGAGATTTTTAAACAACCAATGCAAGATACAGACTTTTTCAAACAAATAGTTGAGAGAATTCATTTCCAAGAAATCTGCATTGCATGAAATGTTAAAGGAAGTTCTTAAAGGTGGAGAAAAATCATGCTAAATGAAAATGTGAATCTATATGAAGGAATGAAGGGTATCAGAGTCAGTAAATTGGGAAGTAAGCATAAAAAACATGTTTTTTCATTTGAAAATTTCCTTAAAATTAAATAAAAATTTTAAAGTCTAATAACTGACTTTAGAAAAAAGTCAATGTGTTATGTGGGGTTTACAACATGTACAAACAAAACATTTGACAATAACAGCAAAATGATAAGGAGATATAAAAGTACATTACATGTGATGGGAGGTAAAATTATATTAAGGTAAACTGATAAGTATAACCACTGTGCTGTATACTTGAAACTGATGTAAAATAATATTCAATGTTAATTTTAATTGAAAAATCAAAAAGGGGAGGATTAAGGAGAATAAGAGGTTCAAACTTCCAGGAATAAAACAAATTAAGTCATGGGGACATGGTGTACACTATAGGGAATATAGTCAATAATATTTTGATAGCACTATATGGTGTCAGATGGTCACTAGACTTTTCATGGTAATCACTTCTTTAGGTATTTAAGTGTTAAATAACTATCATGTACATTTGAAACTAATATAATATTGTATATGAGCTATATTTTAATAAAAATCTTAAAAAACAAAACCCCCCAAAAAGAATAGCAAAATAGTCAATTAAACCCCAACCATTAAATGTAAATGGCCTAAAAACCCCAAAGTAAGGGCAGAAATCATTAGGCTGGATAAAAATAAAATCTAACTATATGCTGTCTACAAGAAACTTATTCTAAAAATAAAGACATAAGTCAAGTTCAAGGATAAAAGGATGGAAAAAGATATGCCATGCAAATACTAATAAAAAAAAAAGCGAGAGTAGCTACATGAACATTAGACAAAGTAAAGTTCAGAACTTGAAGTATTATCAGGTATGAAGAGGAACATTACATAATAATAAAAGATCAATTCACCAAGAACACTCATGGGTTAAAGAAGAAATCATAATTTGTTAGAATGGCAACTTGAATTCAACTAACGTCAGATTTCTTTTTTCTTTGGTTTAGTGCAGAACTAACAAACAAGCAGGGCAAAAAGTACGTAAAATAAAAGATACATAATAGTATCCTGAAAAATGGGACCATCTTAGGTCACCTTTGTCTTTTATACAGGTTTGCCTGAAATTCAGTGTGTTCGGTGCCCCACAGTGATTAAAGGTTCTGACTGAAGGAGTCCACAACTATGGGCTTCCTCAATTTTATCTTATTTTAGGCAAGAATGTGTACGAGTGCAGAAGGCCAAGAGATACTAAAGGATTTATCCCTTCATCATAAAAGAATATTATTATTTTATTTTGTTTCATTTCCTGATGCTCCATCTGGCCTTCTGGGAATTTTAGTATTTCAGGCCTGGTCATGATCTCCTGCACCAGGGACCATATCTGCCTTCTTCATCAAGCATTCCCCAGGACCAAGCAGAGTGCCTCTCCAGCAAATTTTGAGAGCTCGGTGCATGTTTATTGTGTAAATGAATGAGAACCCTAAGACGTCAGTTATAGAAGCTTTCAAGTTCCTGAGTCACTTTTTAATTGACCTTCGGCTATTGCTCTCTGTGCAGGCGCTAGAGGAGACAAAAGTTTGATTCCTAGAATGACCAACGGCAGCAGAACACTGGTTTTCTTGCAGATCATTCACTTAAACAGAACAAAGACAGCGTTTTGAAAATGAATTTTGTCTACCTCCCATCACCTACTTCCCCAGACACAAAACATGCCAAATCTAACATCTTCTTTCCTTTTTTGAAAAATGCAAAAACAAAGAGAGACTTTCAGTTAAAGATGCCAGATTGACTACACATGTTGACCTCTGCTCCCTTTATAAATTCTCCAAAAATGGCAGTATAAGAATATTTCAAAAAGGCAAAAACCCACATAAAAAAGAAAACAGGATAGAAGATGACAGCAACAGAAATTTGAAAGCCAAAAAATACAGACGGATGAGTAGTAACTCTCTTGGTAGACTTGGCAAGATAAAACCTAGGTACCAGTGGGGAAAACCCAAAAGCATAACAATTACCCTACAAAGACCCACAAAGTGGTGACACCAGGTATTTCTGAAAGTAGAAATAAAAGTGGGGCTAAAAACAGCGGGCTGGTTGAAAGCTGATTAGGCAGTAGTTAGAGCCCCACATGCCCTCAGTATGAGCAGTCAGTACTACCTCTCCTGTACCCTGAAGGAAGGCTAAGGTTTACCCTCAGAAAGAATCAGGTAAAAGGCCCAGCCACCAGCAGGGGCATCTTGACAAGAACAAAGAGAGGAAGTAAAGACCTGCCTTTTTGCAAGTCAGCCCTAAAGATCTTTTCTCCAGCTTAACTCCCAGAGCTCTGGCTGCCAGGTTTATATCCTGAAGATTTGTCTTTGGGGGATCTGATCAGACAAAAGAAAAGACCTAAGGCTAGATAGGAGGGCACAGAGTACAGAAAGAACAGGACAACCAGATCACTTCAGTCTTAGGAGGATTAAAATGACAGGATATAAGTAAAGCCCATTTTCGACCATCAACAATGGTAACTGCTATAACTGTCATTATCATTATCATGTTACAAAAACATATTAATTCAGAAAATATTTACTGTGTGCCAACTATGTACATATAAGTTTTTCCAGGCAGGTAGAAGCCTCCAAACTCTGGGAGAAACAGAGAAAAAGTGTCACCAAGATTCCAGCCATACTCCTGAGACCATGAAGCAGCCTTAGCAAGAACAAGAACTTTTGACTTTCCTGCTTTTATCCAGAGCAAAGCACACATCAAAAGCACATGCCTGCTGAGTTCCAGAGGCCTGATCATTATCATGTATTTCTCCAACAAAGTTTTATAAAAATGCAGTTGGCACTGTTGCATTATTTATATGCAATTCACTGTATTGATACTGCCAGGCCCCCACTTTCAAGTGAAACCTTTTGTTCTCTGCTTGGGGAAGGCAGAACCTGGAGAGTCTCAATCGAACAAGCTAGTGAATAACAGAATAATTAAAGCTGAGAGTGGGGATAAATTACCATGACATTCCTGGCTGCAGCCTTCAGTGCTTCCCAGGCCTATGATGGCTCTGTTTTTCCAAGCCATCCAACAGACTGAATTGTCAGCACTGAAGATACAGCTCCTGGAGAGGTATGATTTGGGCTAGATGGCTAATTGTATCAACAAAGAGATCAAGAAGCTCTTAGTTCTGAAGAAACACCACTGCAACAATCAGAGTTGCTTCTGTGAAAGAGCTGTCAGATTTCAGGCTTGTTACTATTGGCTCTGTACTTCATCAAGACTCGCTGACAGGTCTACGACAGAGCAAAATAATGTATGCAATGATGCAATGCAGGGCAATACTAAATTGCCTTTTCAGTTAGACTTGCCGATAACATGGTTCGAATGTGGCCGTGACAATATGGGGAGCAGGAAAGAACTGAATAAATAATCAAGTTCAGGGAGTTTTCCCATGCCCCTAAGAGAAAGAGATCTAAGAATCAGAAAACAAGAGATCCTAAAGCCGCCACCAAAACATTCCAAGATCTTGGTGAAGCCCCTGAACTACGGATTTGGATTTACCTCCTAAAAATAAGGACAATAACAATTAGAGACAATCTGAGACGAGGGGGGAGAACAAAGGAAAAGGAGAAGAAACTGGACAGCTTATTGAGTCCCTGTAACGCACCAGGCACTATATCTAGTACATTTATGTAGATTATTCCAACTGTTCCCACAACAAACTAGTGAGGATACTATCAATATCCCCACTTGGCAGAGAAGAACACTGAGGCTCAGAAAGATTAGATAACTCATTTGAGGTCATACCATTAGGAAAGAGCAAGGCAAAAGTTCAGCACTTAGTCTGATCAGTGAAAAGTCTATACTTGTTAACAACGTGCTTATTCAGGCCCATGCGTGAAAAGATATTAACGAACCACTGCAAAGGCCAGTTAGTGCATATAATAAATTTGAGATATTTGGTTCTCTGTGTTTATCTTGTCTGTTATCTTCTTTTCTTAATAAAGGAAAAATGAGAGGGAAAAAAAAAAAGAAAATGAAGAGCTCAAGAAATACAGAGCCCTAGGGAACAACTAAGTAGCTGCCTGAGGTTTCCTATGAGCATGTTCTAGTAAAATTTAAGGTGTTTGGGAGATGCACATCATGGGCCAGGACACAGGGACAACAGTGAGATGCTCCCTCAAGGTGTGAAGATTAAGATTGCTTCTCAGAGTTCAGCTGTAAAGTTGACGCATAACAAATAAGGGTAGAAATATGCAAAATTATCTTAAAGAGACAAAATGGGTTCCTGGATATTCAGAGTTCACAGTAACTGGACTGAAGGCGTTAAGATGGCTAAGGAAAGAATATGTCAGTTAGATGGATGGTTTGTCTATGCAGGAGCAGAGAAGGAGGGAGAAGCAGAAGAGGTAGAAACAGAGACAAGTGTCAGTGGGGAGAGGGAAGAATTTTCCAGGTGCAAAGAGCCACATTTGCAAAAGGGTGGAAGTGAGAGACAGCATGGAGCAAGGTACATGTCAGGTACATGCCAGTGAGAGCCTCTCCACGCAAACCTCAAGAGATGATTGTTTTCCCCAATTGAGAGAAAGGAACAAAAGAACTATTCCCTCACTCCCTCCGTCACTCATTCACTCAACAAACATTCAGTAAGTCTTACTATGTACCAAGCATAGATATTGTCTCTTCCTTTGTGGAACTTAGAGTCTAATAGAAGAGAGAAATTCCTAAAGGGCTTAAATTTCTAATAAATACTAGGAAGGGTAAGTATAATGAAGAAATATTATAGGGTGTTCCTAGAGTTTATGGTACCAAAAGACATGAAGAAAAAAGACACGAATTTATACCCGGTCTTATATTCTTCCATTAAGGGGCAAAGGGTTTCCATTAAGCATCTGTCTACTCCTTCAGTTTTCAACAGCACGCTTTATGGCTAGGGGCTGACTTTTGATGAGAACATCCTCAGACCTTGCCCCTTTCCACTCACGTCTCTTGTTTCCCTCTGCCTTTGCTCTAGCTCCTTCTCCATTCTAATAATATCTAGAGTTTCTAGTTCAGTGATTTCAGGCTTATTCTGACCTCTTGGGCATGAAACTTCAGCCTTTTAGCTGCGGCCATCTAAAAATCACCAGTGGTCCATCTTCCAGTTCCTCTAAACCCCTTGGCTTCAGGATCTTACACCCTGGTGCTGGCTTCCTCCACAAGGTCTACCCTAGTATGTACATGAGGTTATTGATACCAAGATCTATTCCCAATCACACAGGTATGTCCCACTACAACTTAGAAGAGAGTAAGGACATAGGCACCTATCCCAGTCTAACTCAGGAAGGAGAAATTTCCCAAATATTTTATAAGCCTACCCTACTAGAGGATAACACATTGTACATCAACAAAGACAGACAGTGGTATCTATACAATCCTTATCTTCCAACATTTTTCAGTCCTAATGGAATCCCAAATGCCATCCAAAACTTGCCGTTTGTTAAGCTGAGCCCTGGCCTGGTCCGAAGTTATGTAAAGTGCACATATCAGTAAGCTGGGATCCAATGCTACAGACAAGAAAGATGTGAAAAAGAGCAAAGCTATTCAAAAGCAGCTAGTTGGGAAAAAAGCAAGGAAATACAATTATATTAATACATGGTCATTCATGGCTGCTCTGCCTTGAAGCGATCCTGGCAGAGGATGAGAAAGGGGACAGATTCAAATAGTTCCTGCCAAATGGCCCAGTACATTCCAATTCTATTGGGCTATCAGGCCACTTTATCATTAATATCTGGCCTCTGGAACATCTAACAAATGTCATCTTAACTTGAGAATATGTTCTATATAAATAAATGCATAAACAAATTATAAAACCAATCTTTTCTTGATAAGCTAGGATTATATTTACAAATTATCTTAATAATAACAATTATATTATGCTATAGCTTAGCACAATACATAGCTTACTAAAGGCATTCAACATTCTTTATCTTTTTCTTTTATGAGACATAGAGGTATTGAAAGGCATAGTGATTTCCGCCACACTAAACATCCCCAATTGCTATGCTTGAATTTGCCCAGCAATTCCACCTGCAGGCATTTGATACTTGTAACTCCTACGAATATTTAGCAGATGTCACGATTGTAGTTCTCTTACCATACCAGTTTTGGATCAGTCTCTAGAAATGGTACCATTTTCTCCTACGGTGCAAGGTGCAAAAGTGTGAGGAGAATTCTTTCCCTCGCTGTGTTCTCCCTTTGGCAGGATTCACTGTGCTCCGGGTGACTGACTGAGGGTATCATTATGACGATGGCCATAACAATATGTGGAAGTCACCATGGTGATGTTAGTAGTGTCCTTCTTGGTTGAGATATCAGCTTTTCCAGCAACCAAGGAGCTCCCTCAGCTCTCGGAATTAAGAGTTTTAACATAGAGAAGTATCTCTCTGACATAAAGGGAGAAAGCCAGATTAAACTTCTAACAAGGAAAAGAAAACATTCAAAAAGAGAGTTGGTGAACTACAAGTATAGACCTGAAGTCCTCATAACTCTCAAGATATTTTGTCTCTAAAAAAAAGAAAAGAAAAGAAAAGAAAGAAAAAAGAAAAGGAAAAACAGAAATGCAAAAAAAAAAACCAAAGAAAAACGGCCTTTACCCTAGGTTCTTAGGGGATGAATAAGCAGAGCACAGAGGATTTTTAGGGCAGTGAAACTACTCTGTGTAATAGTGGTGGAAACATGTCATACATTTGTCCAAACTGACAGAACGCACAACGTCTATAGTGAACCATAATGTAAACTGTGGACTTTGGATGATAATGATGTGTCAATGTTAGTTCATCAAGTGTAACAAATGCACCACCATGGTGGGGGATGCTGATAATGGGGAAGGCTATGCAAGTGTGAGGGAAGGGGGTATATGGGAAATCTCTGTATTTAGCTCTTAGTTTTGCTGTAAACCTAAAACTGCTCTAAAAAATAGTCCATTGGAAACAACAACAACAAACAAACTCAATTCTCAATGTCCATCAGGGATTAAGATCCAGAAATTAACTAGCAGAAACAGTACATCAGCTCTTCAGAAAGAGGATACAGTCAAACTTCCTATTAGTGTCAAGAATATGACAATTTTGTGACTTAGCCATTTAAGCCATTCATAGTAAATATCATCTCTCTGGCCTCAAGAAATTATTAGTCTCTTAAGGGAGCAGAGCACCCAAAGATCAGCCAGCTAACCTGGGTAAATCCAGCATTTGAATCTAAACAGTTAGCTCCAGAACCCATATCCTTAATTCCTATACACTGCCTCTAGAAACATACTCTGCATGATATGGGATTTCACAGGTGAAATTAAAGTATTTAAGATAAACAATGGAAGAAGAGGTCAACTTTACCTCGGAATATTAAGGAAGCTTCCCTTAGAGGAGTAGTTTGTGCTGTGAATCCTGAAATATAAGTCAGCATTCAACAGGTGAACAGAGGTCATGGAGATGCTTCAGGTAGAGTATATGTACCAAAGCATTCAGTTCTAGCATGATCCTGCCTCCAGCTAGGAGTTGGAATAGCTGACCTCTGAAGGACTCTTCCAGTCTTTTGATTTCATTGCTGCTATGAAGAAGGCATTGATGAGCACATACAGAGTACAGGTTCTGGATCAGACACGGTGATGCCATCATTCACTAGCGAGTAGATCATCTCCCTGTACTTTCTCCTTCATTTTAGTCATTTGTAAAGGAGAGTAATAGTAGCACTTTTTTCATAGACTCACTGAGTTAATTCACATAAAGCATGTAGCACAGTGCCTGGTATGCACAGCACATGCCCAATAAATGGTAGCTATTTTTGTTCTCAATGTTTTCACCATCATCATCACCATCATCATCTTCATCTCATATCTACCACTGAAAAAGAAAATCCTATTGAAAAGAATTATTCAAATGAAAACTCGCTTTGAGACAGTGCTGAGCACACAACAGAGTAATCATATGGGTTTTCAGCTCAAATTGGATGACCATTATCTGAACTAAATGTAACAATGACAGAAGCAACCCAGCTCAGCCTTGCTCAATTCAATATAAAATTCAGTTAAAAGCCAAATACATGGTTCATATCTGGAACATCCACACCAATACTGGGCCCAAACTGTGCTCCATTTGCAAACTTAGGGGAAAAATCACTGAGAACGCACCATCTGTTCATGGAGTAATTCGTTAATCACCAAAACTTATTTTGGTCAGCACTGACTATGGCGCCACAGAGATACGGAGGTGAATACTAGATCTCCTTCCTCGAGTAGCTCAGAGGGTAGAAGGGAAGACAGACATATGGGAGGAAATGAAAAAAAATGATTGTCTGCTAAATGGTCTCTCCCACCCTGGACTATAAACTAGATGTACCTTCTGCGTGTTTGACTGTCTAGTAAGGCTGGCACATAAAGACATTTAATAAATGTTTGCTTGACTCAGTACCTATCGCTGATGTCTTCTTTAACCTGCTACTACGTATATATCCATTTCATTCTGGCATAGGAATTCTGCTTTGACAGTTGAACTGGAGCTTTATTACTTAAAATCAGTCCTTATATTAGGTTTTTGAATAAATTCATATTAAAAACAAATCGACCAACAAACAAAAGGGATCAGAGGCTTCGGCTCAAGTGTAACTCAATATCCTTTCTAAACTAAATAAGAAAATTTGCTGCTTGCTATCCTTTGTAATAACTAGCATGAAGGAGCTTGTGGGGTTTCTTAATTGAGAAACCATACAAAAAGGTAAAAGTGCACTTAAAGTGTACCATGTTTTTTTTTAATCTCCTTTAAAATTATCATGTGTTTTTCCAATTGAGAAAGGCTTATTTATAAACCAGATCTAAAAAAAAAAAAAAAATCGTGGCCTAAATTTACTCTATTTCCCTTGTGCATCATTTCTGTTTCTTCTGAACCTTGCAAAGAAGTTTATGACAAATAAATCATGTCTTATAAATTAAGCAACTGGAGAAACTGAGATGGGAATGGTTGATGGCAGGCTTTAAAAGATATCACTATATATCACTTGGGGTCAAAGTATTTCAGTTACCCACCAATCTGTCAGGATCGACTAATTTTAATGGTGTGAGACATATTTCTAAGTACACCTGAAATCAATGATCACCTACTAATCATATCTAGCCCAAGTTTTTTTTTTGTTTTTTTTTTTTTTTTTTTTTTAGGCAAAAGACTAATAAATTAAGAAAGTAGCATTCAGTGGTTTGGAAATGGAGAAATGGAGAACAAAAAGGACCATCAGATGGAAGGAAGAATGACACCGGGGAAGAGGAGGATAGAACAACCATCTTCAGGAAGGGAAATATTTTCGGTTGAAAGCAGCTGTTTTTCACTTCTATGAAGGCAATGAGCATAAATTTCAGTAAGAAAGGATTCACATTAACTACAGAAAAACTGCCTAACTCACAGGGCTAGAAGACAGGATGAGCTGATAAGACAGTCTTCTTTAAAGGGATCTTTAAAAAGGAGCGCCCATCAGTTTAAGGTAGCTAGGGAATCGTCTGGCCTGAAGAGAAGGAAATGGACTACACAAACAATTTCTAGTGTTTTTATTATTGTCGTTGTTGTTAGTATTATTCTGGTTCAAAGATTCTATGATTCAGTTCATTTATGGTAAAGCCAATCTCTTTGATCTCAACAAAAGAACACTGAAGAATAATGTTTCTGAGAATTTCAACTTATGAAGACAGTTGTGTCGAATTTATGGTCTTATTTAAATAAAAGCACACAAGTTTCCTTTTAAATTTCAATTTAATAAAATATATTGAGTGGCTATGAAGTGCAAATTCTGTGCAAGGTGTCAGGAGCATGGAAATAAAGCATGAGTCTCAGTCTTCTCAGTCCATTGGAGGAGAGAAAATGACTCCATCAATTACTGTGATGTAAATGAGAAATAATAAGTAGCACTAAAGAAATATAAACTATGGAGTGACAAAGAACAGAAAGACAATATGTAGTTGGGCTGTGACGTGCTATAAAAATCTTGAGGAAGTAGATTATGAGGTAGGTATTAAAAACTCATAAGATGGTAAATGTAATAAATGTTATAAACACAGACAAAAGAAGTATGACTATTTGAATCATGCCTGGGAATATGGAATGGCCTCCTTTAACTGAGCAAAGGCAGGTGTTAGGAGGTAACAAGAAAGAAAACTTGAAAGTGGACTGGGATCATGCAATTGACCCAGTATGTAAATCTCTAAATGTGAAGCAAGAGATATTTATTATTCTCGGGTCAGAATAAATTAATTTCCTAATTATTGCACCCCCACCCACCCAAATTGGAATAAATCAGACCAAATTTATTATGGTATAATTTTTTAACAGAATTCCTAATATTGAAAAGTTAAAATTTAGGCAAGTAACCGATAGCTGCCAAACACATGAAAAACCTTTGGCTTCCCACCCATGGAAGTGCATCCAGAAGGGACCAATATGAATTTGATTGTCTAGTGAAAGAACAGCTAATGAGATGGACTTGGCACTTTCAGTAGGATTTTAAAAAGCTGTCACAATAGATATGACTCTGAAATTTTTTCCCAAATCAGAAGATAAGAAACAACATCGGCCATTTGAAATAAACCTTAGAACTGGCTACTTCTACAAAATTTGTAAAGTATTCGGGGTTACACTGTGAAATGAAGGAGGAAGTGAATAAGTTCCCAAGTGGTACTTGTCTCTCAAGTAAACAAAAAAGATGCTTTAGGATGCTGTTTAGTACTATGGAAAAGGCAAAGGCTTTGGAAATGGGCAAGCCTAGATTTAAATCCCAGCTTTGTCGCTTGCTATGTGATTAGGCTTGGCCAACTCTCTGACCCTCTCCATTTTCTTACATCTAAAGTGGGGGTAATGACATACCCTACTTGTTGTGAGGAACAGATATACAGACCTCCTAGCACAGCAACTGACCCATAGAGGCCCTCAATAAACAATACAGCAGCACTTAAATTTCTTCAGTTTGCCACATTTAAACATTTTCACACACACAGGTACTTCAGACTTCTAAAATCTTCCCAACAAACCTTATAGAAAATCTCTACATTAAACAGTCTCTTCTGAAACCCCAAAGATCGTTCCCTGCCTGGAGCAGAGACCATGTGGGAAGAGTAAATTTTATATTATTACATGATTCTCTTGTTCAGCCTATAAATTGGCTCAGATTCCCTCCAAAGGCAGACTCAGATCCCTGGAGCCTAATACCACTCTAGATTGAGAACGGGTCTGATATATACATGTTTTCTGTGACATTTATGTAAAAACTCCATACCAGCACATTTTAAATTAAATGTCTACCCTCACACCGGTCTGAAATATTCATGTTTTCCATGGTATTTCTGTAAAAACTCCAAACCAAAACATTTTAAATGTCTACCCTCATACCAAGTCCATTAGCGCAGTCCCTGACATATGCATATGTCTACATGGACATCATCTCCAGAGCGAACTGTATATTGACATTTATAGAATCAGTGTTAACATGTATTAAATATTTCTCTAACATTTTCCCCAAAGTAGTCAGTAGACCATTCGCTTAGGAAACAGAATGAAGGGTAAATATGTTCTTAATCACTACATGTAATAGGTACAGGGAATTTCATTTTTCTTCTCTTCACTGTTGTATACCTTTGAAATTTTCCACAATAAAAAGTAAAATTAATAAAAGAGCATTTAATAACATAGAGGTCACTAATGTCAACCTCAGTGACAGTCAATTTGAATGCCTATTCTGCACCAGTCATGGAAGGAAATAAAATATTTATCCTTCTGAACTCAGGAGGGAGAAGGGGAGGCCAGTAGTTAACATAATTACATAAATACTTACAATTGTCTGAAATGAAAAAAGTGCAGAATATGATGAAATCATATAATAAGAGGGGCGGAATTTCCTCTGAGGGGCCAGGGACAGACTGCTTGGAAAAGTAGCATCTAAATGGAGTCCTACAGGATAAACAAACATTGTCCAGGGAAGAAGGAGGGAGGGAGAGGGCAGTTTCCCAACCAGAGGGACAGCCATGGTGATCAAAGGGATGAATGGTGTCAGCTCTTAGCCCAGCACCCTATTAGGTACTTTTGATACACCTGATTTTTGCCTTTCGATGGTCCTGGTAAGAAGAAATAAAATTATACTAAGAATTAGAGTCAAAGTTGTAGAGCCAAAGTTATTCACTAATATTAGCAACTGCGATTTCTTTTCCAGATCGTCTTCAACGAAAATCAGTTGCATAACATTTTATAAGTCTCTATAAATGTGTACATAGTGAGAGGTGTATATACAAGGTAGTTGTGTTGGTGAGATTAGAAACCAATGAAGTTCTAGGTCTCATACTTTTATTAGCTAAAAAATCAAGGGTTTATGTACCTTCCTTAGGCATTAAGAAGGTACAGAAGACCTGAAGATGAGCTTGTAAGCTATCTCTGGATCTTACCATGACTGAGAATAGGCCAGTCTAGAGGGTGCAGACTTTGTGCTTAGCTAGTGTCTGGCCTGTAGAGGCAGCTCCGCTATGGTGTGGCTGGTGTTATCACTGTTATTCAGGCCAAAGAGGGTTTATCTCTGATCCCATGCTTTTCTCCTTTTGGTTGAATCTCTGTATAGAGCTGGCTCCCAACTACCAATTCAGAAGGACACCCAATCTGGTGGCCGTGGCAGATATCTTCACACATAATACAAAGTAAAACAAAGGGCTCCCTAGGAAACAACAGAACTCTGTCCCATCCCCCAAGAGCCATGAGGAAGAAAAGAAGCTATCAAGTAGGTGGCATCACAAGGACTTGATGAGGGACTGGGCATGGAGGATGAGGGAGAGCAAGGCCCCCAGGATGACATCCTGGGTCCTGGATCCTACTTCGAAGATTGAAACAAACGTCCAAAGTTCTTCACGTGTCCTCTTCAGCTCTAATTAACAAGGGGTCAGGGAGATGAGGGCCTGTGGTGTGGTATCATGGGACAGTTTGGACAGAATTTGTAAACACCCACCTCCTGTCCAGTTTCCTTTGACCTTTCTCCAAGGATAGTGCCTTAGGCAGCAGTAAATAAAGATCACTCTAAGGGCTAATTTTAGTCCCAGTTATAACAGTAAAAGCCAAAATTCTTCCCTTTCCTGTGCTCCTCACCCCTGTCATTCACAAGACAAATGCAAAGCTCCTCACCCTTGTCATTCAATTTCTCTTATTTACCAGATAAAGGCAGACATCTACCAAGAGCAGGTGCCTGCCTGTGTGGGGAAATCTTATCCTGGTGAGATTCCCCAAAGAAGGGAGGTGGGATAAAGTAGATTCAGGAATTCATTTACTCACTCACTGTTCACCCATTAACTTACTCATTTCCTCAACAAATGTTTATTTATCACTTGCCACCTTAACAGGCCCAGCAGTGCATCCTGGGTACACAGAGATAAGTAAGGTGGACAGGTTACCATTCTTGGGGGCAGGGACAGAAGAGCCAGATATTAGATAATAAATCACAAAAATAACTATCTAATGACAATTGCGATAAATGCAACGAAGGGCACTTGAGTGGGTCCAACCTAGTCCAAAGGCTTGGGGAAAAAGTGCTTAAGTTGAAACTTGAAGAAACGTGAGGGCTGTGGGAAGACAACGTGAGAAAGTACTGGGATGGGACAGAATGAGGCCTGAATGAGGAACAGTGAAGTCAGCGTGGCTAAGGCAGCAGGGGCAGGTGTGCAGAGAACTATAGGAAATGAGACCAGAAAAGCCACAGGGGTCAGACATCAAGGTCTACAGCCCATGTTAGGCACTGGGGCCTCTAACCTGAGAGCAGTGGAGAGGCAATGACAGGTTTCAAGCAAGGTGCTGTCATGAGCGAATCTCAACTGTGCCACTTGTTACCTATATGGTGTTAGGTGAGTCGCAATTGCTCTGACACTGAACCTGCCTGATAAAGTTACTCTCCTCCCATGTGATGCTCCATTCAGTCAACAAATATCTCTTTATTGTATGTCTACTTTGTTCTGGCCGCTGTATTAAGACAATGAGATGCAGCAGAGAATAAGACAAGTCTTTGAACTCTTGGAGCTTACATTCTAGTGGAGGCATCAGACAAGCAAACACACATGCTGGGAAGGAAATAAGCAGAGTTACAAGGAAGAGTAAGCTAGGAGGCCATTTTTGGGCAGGGTGGACAGAGAGGCCTCTGAGGAGATGACAGTGGAGCTGAGGCCAGAGGAACAAGAAATGCCCCTTCTAATAAAGAGAGACATGGGCAAAGGAAAGAGTGGCCTTAAAGGCTTGGTGGCAAGGGGCTTGTCTGTCTGAGCCAGGCATGAGGAGGAGGACTTGGGTGGCAAGCCAAGCGGAATCCAGATAGTTCCGGGCCTCCTTGGAGTCAGGGGCATCATTGCATGAACAACTGGTGGTGCACTGGTGAGTGACACGATCTTAGTTATATTTTCAGATCACCCAGGTCTCTGTGTGGTAGAGAAACAGGAACGGGGCAAGAGTGGAAGAAGTGAGACCTAAAAGGGGGCTTCTGCACTTTCTTTCATCACTGGATACAGCCCAATACATTTCATTATTAATCAGCTGCTGGTTTCATAACCTTGGGCAAGTTACTCACCCTCTTTGTTCTTAACTGCCCTCATCTATAAAACAGGGGCAAATATATCCCTACCCACACTGGGCTGTTATAAGGATTAAATCCAAGTTGTCATTTGTAAAGGATATACAACAGCGCTTGGCTGAGCTCTCAATATATCTTAGCTATTCTCATTTTCTCATTATTCATTTCCTGTCCATCTCTGCTACTGGACTCTGAGCTCCTCATTTTTATCTGCCAAGCATCTGTCCTAGCGTTCATCCTAGATACTCTTTGTAAATGAGTAGTTGGAAACTGCTGCCTAAAGATGGTTCAAAGACCTATTTTGTTTGGCTGATGCAGAGACTTCGAAATATGCAACTGTTATGACTTGAGGCTGGGCATGCCCTCCCCAGTTTCCAGGGTCCCTCTCACCCTTGTCTTGTCTCACACCTGCCGGAGTCCTATGTGTGTACTGCCCCTGCAGGTACTCGAGTTTGTGAGCCCTAATAAACGCTGGGTGAATTTTTAAAAATGTGATTGCTTAGAATGTCTGTTACAAACATAAGTGACATATAAACCCACAATAACCCTCCACTTCCCTCTCCAGTCCTCGGTGGGGCAATGGACCACGGGACCTGACTTTCCAACTTTTCTTCAGTCGTTCACCACACATTTAGTGAATACTTTGTAGGTCTTGGGAACTGGGAGAAAAAGACAGACACAGAATATGCCTTAACTGAACTTATACCTCAGTGCCCATGAATGAAAACACTACAGTCTTCTTAGATTCAAAAGGTACACGAATAGTAGAACAAACGAGGAAGTCTAAGGCTTTTGCAGATTATTTTATTCTGCTCTTATAATAACTCTGTAGGGGTTGTTGAGACAAGGAGGTTACTGTTTTGTAGGCAAACAAATGAAGGGTCAAAGAAACTAAGTATATTACCCAAAGTGACATAGTTAATAAATGGTGGATCTTGAATTCCTGTCTCTTGTTGTCAATAATGGCAATGCAAGCAGGAAAGGGTTAACCTCATTTGTGAAGTAATCTAAAAAGTTTTCTCCTTGCAACATACTACAAGCCAGAGAATAATAAAGGTGAAAATGATATTCAGGACTGACCACCACGTGGGTAATATAATTTAGACTGGCTTAAACAGTGGGACAAACGAGAAGACAGGGCTGGTGAAATAATAAGAGACTTAGGTTTCCAAGGAAGTTCTCGCTGGGCCCCGCGTGTCACCAGTGACACATCTGGAAATAGAAAAGAGAAACCAGGGAACAGAACATGGCCCCTGTTTGCCAGGAGATTTACAAAAGCATATTTTTGGTTAAGGCGATGAGATTTTGCCAGGTGGTGCCAGGCCAGGCAGCAGGTCTGCAACGCCCAGCAAGATCTTCCTCCAGACAGACCCTCTCTGGTAGTCCCCAAGAAGGCTTGGCACGCTCAGGGAGATCATCACAGCAGCATGCCCAGACAACCTCTGAGAGTGGCAAGCTTACTCTCTGTGCTCCAGACATGCAGAGGCCTGGAAAACACATTGTCATCCTTGAGAGATGCAGCAGCCTTATAAATCCTGTGAATGTCCATTCTCAAGGTGAGCATTACTTGAGGCTCCTTGGCTATCATTTGACTTAAATCAGTGGTTCTTAACCAGGGAGATTTTGCCTCCCAGGGGAAAGCTAGCGATGTCTAGAGATATTTGTGGTCTGCCTGACTGAGTGGGAAAAGGGTTAGAGGGGAGTGCTACTGGCATCTAGTATGTAGATGCCAAGGATGGTGCTAATCATCTTTTAATTCACAATGGGACAGTCCCACAACAAAGAATCATCTGGACCAAAACGTCAAGAGGTCCAAAGTTTAGAAACCCTGATTTAGATATCTAAAATATATACTGATTACCAGCTACGTGTCTGGTCTACAAATACAAAGGTGAACTAGTAAGTCCTTTTTCTCAAGGAGTTCAGAATCTAATGGGAAAGATAATCATGTAAAGAAACAATTGTGACTCATTGTGTCTAGACCAAAAGTTATCAGAGCCTACTGGTGGGCTGTGAAGTAAGAGAGCTCTGGGTTTGAAATCTGGCTTTGCTGTTTACTTATTAGCTGTGTGACCTTGGTCAGGTCCCTTACCTTTTCAATTTCTTCTAAAACTGTGAATGGAAATTATGATACTACTTCTACTTCTACTGCCATTACTACTCTTCCTACTATTACTACAACTTCTACTAGAGATCTACCACCACCACCAGCACCATTACTGCTGCTGCTACTACAGACATAGAGCACCAGTAGCCAGAAGGCACAAACGACTGGGAAGTAGAGATATGTATAGATTCCAGAATGTGCCCCTAAAGGGAGAAGGTATGTTTCTTCTTCATTTATTCTCCACCTTGCTGCCTGGAAGGAGCTGTGGCTGAAAACCAGCTTGGCCCATCGAGACAAGGGTATCACGTTAAGGATGTTTCAATACAGAAGCCACCTGGGTTCCTGGAGGGTCTCATGGAAAGCATTACTCTCTGGACTATCATGTGGGAAACAAAGAAGCTCTCTTATTTAAGCTACAGATAATACTATATAACCTAATAACAGGAGTTGATTGTGTAGGTCAGTAAGGAAAGGGCATTACTAGCAGAGGGTATAGCATATGTAAAGATATAGAGTTTAGAGAGAATAAAGTTGAAAGAGAATAAAGGGATCCAAGCTTTTTGATGCCTTCTACCAAGAGAGTGGCAGAGACTGAGATGGGAGCATCAGGGAGTAGCTAGATCACGGTGGGCCTTATATGCCACACAAGGGCGTTAGTACTTGAATTGTACAGGCATGAGATGCTACTGAAGGGTTTCAAATAGACATATAGTATCAGATCCACATTTAAAGATAAGACTGGATGGAGTACTAGTTTGGTAGGGGGTACGGAAGGAGGAGTGGTGAGGTAGAAGAGAAGATGAGGGAAAAGCAGGAAGGAAGACTGACACCAACGAGCCCAGTTAGGAGGGTAAAGGATTCCAGAGACATTTAAGAGGCGATATCATAGTTGCTGTCTCATCATGTAAGAACGGTAATGGATATGTCAAATATGATATCAAAGATTTTGGTTTGGGTGACTGGTAACAGCACCTTCACCACAATAAAAAATACTAGAAGAAAAGTAAATTTATTTTAGGGAAAATATGTCGAGTGTGAGGTGCCTGTGAGCTAGAAAAGAGAGATATCTAATGTTAAGCTTGCTCTTCAGTTTGAAACTCATGAGAGAAGTGCAGGAAAGATATTCAGACTGTGAAGGCATCAGTGGAGAGTAAGTGTTTAAGTCATGGGAATATATGACATTTTGTTGGATTCTGAAGGACTGAGGTATCTGACCAACTGTATTCAGGTCACCTCCAATAACAAATGGACAAGCCCAGCATCTTCTTTCCAGGTACACTGTGGTCCCGAATCGGAAAAAAAGTCCACACACTGGACAATAGGGACAGCTAGGCATGTTTCAAAGGAGAAAAATGTCTGAAAGACACAGGACGTACTCAGAAATAATCTTCTTCTCAGGCCACAGCCTGTTCTTGAAGGAACCCTGATCTGGCCCAACCTTAAGTTTGCATGCAGGGCCCATGAAAACATCTGATACCTGCAAAAGCCATTCCTGTCTTCAAAATAAGATATAAAACGTCTCACTGCTCTGGAACTTGCACCAAAAAGACAGGAAACAAATCCCCTTTTAACTCCAACATTCAGGGTGGTTCACACAAAAATGTGCCACAAAGAACTTTCAGATATGGCTTTCAAGGCCCCTGGAGCAATACTTTGTTTTAAATAGAAGTGGGCGTGGACACTGCTTTGAAAGATCTGCCTTTGGTTCCAGTTATCACAGGGCAGAAAAAGCCAAGTAATTATTTTCTCCCCAATTATAGCTAATTCTCCGTGAGATAATTCTTGGCTTTTCTAAAACGGGACCAGAAAATCAGCTCTTCACAAGAGTGCAAGACTGAAGATCCCAGACCCAGCAGCTCCCAGTGTGGGGTTATGTCTTATTACTTCTTAAGGCGTGAGGAGGGGGCAGGAAGTAAGGTTTTGACTTAGGCATCATTTAGCCAAGTAGAGAGAAAAATCTACTTTGGCGCTGAAACAGGATCATGCAGCTATAAAATTTATTGGGCACAATTCAGGCAAGGGTGTTGGATGAAAAAAAAAATCAAAGAAAGAACTATGGGCTGAGTTCAGAAGGGTGTAATGAAATCTGCACCTGTTGTCACTCACTTATTACCCCAGATCTCCCAGGCAGCTTAGATTTAAACCAGACAAGCCTGTGGCCCAGCCTAGCTGATGTGGGACTTTTTTACCTATGAGCATGGAATCAAAAACCTGTGCAAGCATATGTGTGTGCATGTGGTGTGTGCATGAGTGTATGTGCATGTCTGCTGGAAATGAACTGGGAAGAGAGATCTGAAGAGAATGAGACTTAACTGTTGTGTGGTAGAGGCAAGTCAGCAAACTCCACTAGCTTAGGACAGGCAAATTCCAGATTCTCTGATATTTGCAATTCGAAGGTTATTTTCAAGTCGATTTTGAGCAAATCCCTAGAATTAATCATTTTCATAAAAGGAAAGCAATAGCAACAAATGAATTGAGTTGACTGGAAAGACAGGAACCTACGTAAGGAAAAACGTCAAGAAGAGAAACTGATGAAGTATAAAGTAATATTAAACACTTAATCTCTGAAGATCCCTATTTTCACATGAGTTTTAAATCTTCAGTTTCTAAGCTAATAAAAAAATAACAAATAAATAATATTAAATAAATAAACACCAGAATTATTTTATCAGGGCCACCAGGGAATTTACTTTCCTAAGGGTCTATGCCACTTCTCTTTAATCTCTTACATTTAGTGCAGCCATACATTTGATGGTGTATTGTTCTCAGTTTTCATAAAAGAGAAGAGTTGTCTGCTGCCTGAGATTAGTCACGGGGTGGCCTGCTCTCAGCACACTTGCTGAGCACTGCTAGATGACGGGAACTCTCTGGGCCCTGGCCAGAGAAAGGTATGCAAGAGCAGCAGCAGGGTTTCTTCCTTTCTTAACTGGTAAGTAAGGGCCAAGATGTTCACCACGCTGTAAAGAATAGACTAGACAGAAATGGGAGAAGATCCTTACCCCACCTTTCATATTCAAAAGCATCGCTAATGCTGCCAAGTCATCCACTCAGAACTCACCAGTACCAAAAAGTACCATCAAAGTGTCCAGAAGTGGGAGGGCTGTGGTACAAATGCTAGCCACAAGACCCTGGGGCAAGGTGCTTTACTCTCTGAGCCCTGGTTATCTAATCTGCAAAATGGAATAACAACTTTTAAGGTTATAAGGAGATACTCCAGGTAAAGCATTCTGTATCGTGTCCCATATGTTGCTAGCGTTCAATATATGCTCATAGATTTTGCAAGTATATTCTAAGCTCAAAAGAACTGGGCAAGTATCATTTAATGAATCTCTCCAGCACCTTTCTGATCTCAGTATACTTACAGACAATGCGATATACACACTAGCATTTAATTATAATCTGTATTGAGGTGTTCTCCAACTGGGAAGCAGTACAGGGTGGTGAGGGAGCACTTGGGTTGTGGAGAAAGATCTGAGTTTGCATTCCAGCGCTATTACTTATTAGCTGAGTGACTCTGGGCAAGTCATTTAGTCATTATGAGACTTAGTTTCACTATCCATAACCAGGAAGGTTAAATGACAGAATCTCAAACTCTCAACAAATGTCAGGTTGTGTGTATGTTCCTCACCATCATAAAGAAAGCCCTGGGCAATTATTAAGTCTGGAAAATATAATGTGATTCCAGTAGAGTCACCTGTAGGGCATATGAAATCATAAAATAATAGAGGTAGAAATTACCATCAAGTCAGATAACTCCTTGAATGTGAGCCACTTTCCATACGCCCCTGCCCCGCCGCAACCCCATCCATACAGTTGGCAACATCAATAGGTGATTGTTCTTTCTCACATAGCTGAGATTGGCTTCCCAACCACCTCCAACACTGTGCTCCCAGATAGCAATTTCCAATCGATAAGAACTGGCATGAGAGCTAATCTATCTACTGTTCCAATTTGGTCGGACCATCCCATGTGAGATATGAGAAAGCAGAAGGCCATTGAGTTTAAGTGGCTTGCCAAGGATCCCACACCTGGTAAGCAACAATTCTGACCCTAGAATGTAGACTACATAACCCCTCAAAAAGTGTTACTTCCATTTCCTACGCTGCCTCTCTGAGATGCCAATACACTCTCAGGGAGTGTGGAAAGTACTCTGGGCTGTATAGAGGCGCTCCTACACTTGGCAAATTACTTGTAATCTAATTCCGGCAAGCCCTCTTCTGTGGCAGATGAAAAAGGAAGGGGAGAGAATTAAGTCTCTCTTCCAAATGCTTTGATTGAAGATGTGGAGATTTACAAATATTCCTGGCCAAGTCTGGTTCCCGGGAGCATGAGCAGACAAAATTCTCCCAGCCCAGAGAACCTGAACTGAAACTTAAGCTACAGCAAAGTGAGTCACTTCGACTGAGGAAGGGAATGCAAAGTGACTGACCCTCACCTTGGCAGTCTCCTCTCACACTCGCCCATGAGTAAAGTAGTAGCTATGCAGTCCATGCCACCAACAGATCAGCAGCGGCGTGAGGCCATCTGTTTCTGTCTGGCAAAGAGAACCCCAGTATGCACTGGTTCCAACTGGATTTTTGCGGGAAGAGAAGCAAAGAGAGCCCCAGCTGCTGTCACCAGACAAGAAGGCGCCTTCCCCTTCTCCATACCTCCATCCTGCGTGCTCTCCATGGACCTGAGCTCTCAGCTGTCCTGTGGCTAGAGACTCCTTGCCTGACTCAGAATACTAAATGTGCCCTCCCTCCAAGGGGAGAATTAAAAACATTTTTTTGTTGTTGTTATTTATCCATATCTGTGATAGGGAGAAGAGGGTGGGGTCAAAAATTAGATTGATTCTCTTTTGCAGGTGGTACCATCTGTTGCAAAAATTTTTACTTCCCTCAATTCCACAACATGTCTGGCATCCTTAAAGTATTCTGCAACTGTTGGTGTAACATTAAGATGTGGAACAAAATAATGATTGTTTTAATAATAACCAAAACTATATAAGCATTGCCTGACCTGGCTTATTGAACCACAAATAACTGTACCCTCTTTTTCAATGTTAATCTCATCCAAAGCAAGTTGATTTGCCACTATCGTCCCCAACAATTTGTCCAACAAATACTTATTGGAACCAACTGTGTTCTAGACACAGTTCTAGGCACTGCAGAGTGAGCAGGCAGTTTATGGAGCTTAGATTACAGCTGGGGAAGTCAGATAAAAAGTCAGATAAAAAGTAACCAACATTTACTTCCAGAGAGCACTAAGTGCTATGGGGACATAAACATGGATTGCAGAAGAGGCCCACTGAGACCGGCACAGACAAGGTCTCTCTGGGGAGGTAACTTCTGAGGAGAGACTGGCCCAATGAGAATTATGAATATCCTACCACTTCTGGGTATTAAAGCATATTGTGCTATTCTTTAGTCCTGAATTACTGCTATTTTTGTTGCTGTAATACTGTTATTTCAGACATCAGTCGGCAACTTCGTTCATTCTTGACTCTTTCGAATCCAATTCCTCCCTCCTTCGCCTCCTCTGCCTCCTCCCCCATCCTGGGTACCCTAATGACAAGCCCTCCCAGTCCCTCTCTGCCACTCAGCTCTGGCACCTCCTTGCCCCACCCACCTTCCCGTGGGGAAGGGGAGGAATCAGGCCCCTAAAGGGGCCATCTTTTCTGATTACTAAGGTGTGAGGAACTGCCCAGAGGCCATGGTTCTAAAAGCTCAAGTAGGGTGAGGGGTGGGGATGTTAAACACCCTCCATAGAAGAGAAAGTAGCTCTAGAGACATCCCAGGACTGAGGGGACTGGCACCAAGAAAAGCACCATGCACGAGTAGCACCCAGCAGAAAGCTTCCTAATATGTGCCTATATTTTTGTATTTGAAATCTGTTAAATTTCACTGGTTAAAAATAAAGAATTGCAGAGACTCTTAAAATATTATTCCTTGGTATTATGTATAATAAACACTTTAAAACCAATTCTATTATTTTGCTCCAATACCACTACAGGGGAAGGAGCTTACCGATTTCCTGAAAAAATAAAGAGACAGAGGAGAAGAATTTCAGTCAAAGGGAATAGTAAATTCAAAGAATCCAAGGCTGAAGAGAACTTAGAATGCCCAAGGAACCCTAAGGAAGCAGACTTGGCTGGAGAACAGTGAGAAAGGAAAGGTGATATAACATGAGGCAGAAGAAATAGGCAGATGCCAGAATCAGGTCCACAGTATAAACTCTAATATGACGGTCTGTAGTGAAATGCACGCACGCAGAAGAAAGTCAGGTTTTTGTGGTGTGTCACTGGAAGAGGGGCTCGTTTTCTACCTAAGTTCACTCCTACCCCGTCTTCTACTCATGAGCTTCCTCCTGCCTTCAAACAGGCCCCTTGTGTTGGGGGAGGCGGAATCTACATATCGGGGGCGGAGGAGGGGGTAGGCTGGGGCACACATCCATACCAATTTTCCAAGGTTAAAAAAAGGATAGAAATGTGAGAGAAATCTCCAAAGCACATGAAAACAGCCACATAAACTGTGAAATATATCCTAACCCTGATTGTTCTGTGACAGTATAATTGTGCCATTTTGATCAAATTTAACTATCTCATCTAAATAATTCATTTCCCAGGCGTTTTAGTCACATTATACCTATATAAGCTTTTACTTACCATTGATTGCAAGCCTAACATATGCTAGACATTATGCTACATGCTTTAATATGATACTGCTTTTATTCCTCACAAGACTACTCTAAAGAAAGTAATATCAATCTCGATTCATGGGTGAAGAAACTGAAAACTTGGAGATCTTAAAGTCATATTGTTGGTAAGTGAAGGGTTCCAAATTTGAATCTAGGTCTCTTTGGTTCCAAAACCCATATTCTTTCCAATACAGAACAGTTTTTTCTAAAACTCTGATCCTCTTAATACTGAAGTTCACAACTGATTCTCCTGCTAACTCTTCAAAGCCTACATCCTTCACAAGTGGCTCATTGTGAAGCCCTCCTTGGCTATTCCAGTCCACACCAATCATGCCTTCTTTTGATCTTAAAAAGCACTGAATAGTGTCTACTATTCATTTATTCACTGAACCAGTATATAAGTGAACACCTACTATTCATATATACTGGGCACTGTTCCATGTGTGACAATACAACAGTAGAAAAGACAAAAGTCCCTGCCCTTAGAAAGCTTACAGTCTAGTGGGGATCAGACAAAGCACACGTGGAAAAATCAAATACCGCCAGGCACCACACAGGTTAGAACTAAATTATGTATGTTGCGTGGGGGGAGGGGTATTTTTTATTCTCTATCTAAAATGGGCTGTACAGCTGTCAAGTGCAAGGACTCTGGCTGCTTCTAAGCAGGGAAGGGTGGGAAATGCAGCTGGAGAGACAGGCCCAGACCAGGAAGGGTCTTTGATGCTAGGCTGAGGGGCTCAGACTTTTTTCTCAAGGAATTGGGAGTCACTGAGGGGATTTCGCAAGGGAGGAAAATAATCGGACCTGCGTTCTTAAGAGGATCCCCTCTGAGAAAAGTGATGTGGAAAGCAGACAGGCTACAGGAAGATGAGTACGTAGGCTGTTGCAATATACCAGGTGAGTGAGAACACGTGCCTGGAATTCATGGGGGGATCGTTTCCTTCCATCTGACATTTTGATTTTCACATTGTCAAGGAAAGTCAACATGCTGGATGGTGTCCACATCGGCACAAAATTCTGACGTCCTCAGATCAGTTACAAGGTGCCAAAAAGAATTCAGACATGGGGCAAACCACCTAGAAGAGGCTTCTGTCCTTCAGCTGACACATTCCTTTGCCCAACAGTTCCCAGTGATGACACTCCAGTGGTGTGAGCTGTGACAAAGGTTTTCACTGAGACCTTTACCCAGTATTGGACCAAGAAAAGCAAACATGCCAGTACAGCCCATTAAAGGAAGCTCTGGTGACCTGCCCCATAGGTTGGGTCTTATGACCTCTAAATAGATTTTCCCTCTTGTTACACAATCCAGTGGGGCCAAAAATGACTGAGAAACAGGCCTCAGTGTTCAGAAAAGCTTCAGGGCACAAAAGAAAGACAAATATGGATTCAAATACCCCTTTTGCTGTGTGACTTCGGGTAAAATACTAAATTCTGAGCTTTAATTTCATCAAATGCTTTTCCGGGATGTGGCAAAAATTAAAGGAGAATATATAAAAGTATGAGTCAAGTCTAGTATAATAGTAGGCACTCAATAAATATTAGTTGTCTTTCCTTTTCCTGACTTTTCTCTTTGTAGTCACCATTATTTATCTAGTGTGTATGTAATAAACACCGGAAGAAAGGCCTTTTTTAGGAGCAAGTCATCTTAAATAAAGATAATTAAAAACAGTAATGCCAATGAAAAATTTGCCACACTCATTGTAATAAGGCAGAACTATGTAGAAATACAACCTCAATCTGCTCCTTGAGCAACTAGAATCCCTCCAATCTATTAAAAACCATTGAATCTGGGAAAGTTCCAACCTAACGATTGTGACAATCATGTGGGAAGCTGATAAAACTGCAGATTTTTAGAATCTGTTTCAACCCAGACCTACTGAATCCGAATTCTCAGGGGGTTGTTACACAAAGATTTTTACTATTTTTTTTTTATAATTAAAAATTTGTTCAGGTGATTCTTGCCATCATGATTTACTACCTGAAGTTACACTGGGATTCAATGATCTAATCTCCTTGACTACTCAAACAGTGATCAAGTCAGACCAATCTCATAGCAAAATCTCAAAGTCGAGAACTCATTCCATATCATAGACAGCAACAGAGTAAGAGTGGGATCCCAACAGCCCCTTTGCAAATCCAAACTAATGATAAAAAGTTAACTTCAGCCCAAATCCTTCACACTCTAATCATGGAAAAGTTTTTCAAAAACATGTTGCAGAAACCGACTGTGGAGTGAGTCATCTAGTCAAGCTTTGACCTCAGCCAAATAACACTCAGAGGTTAAGGCAGGCCTGGGCAGTCTGCAGCACTCATCTGAGTCTCCAGAAGTGCCTGGCCCTTATGTTGCCATGATAATCCATCCCAAGTATATTCGAAACTTGATACAAAACATGTGTCTTCTTTTCTTGACAGTCCAAATGAAGGTCACGAAAGGAAAGAGAAGAAAACCGGAATAGGAAGACAAAAAGGGAAGGGACAGAAAGAAAGACAGAAGATAGGAAGGGAAAACATCCCTGCATTGGGAAAATAAGGTGTGGAACAGAAGCTAAGGTGACCAAACAACATACCTTTTGTACCTTTTAGGAACCCAAGACTTTCAGAGATTCCAAACTGTTAATTTAGAAAAAACTTACTAGTGTGTTATATTTCAAACATATTCAAAAGCAGAATTGTTTAGGGAACTCTCACATACCTATCACCCAGCTTCAAATAATTTCAGCTCACGGCCATTTTGTTTCATCTATACCCCACCTCGATTCTTTCTAAACAAATTCCAGATCTGTATTATTTTTCTGCAAACATTTCAGCATGCAACTATAAAATGTGCGATAGCTTTTAAAAATTAATTGCCATATGATTATCACAATTAAAAATAATACCTTAATATCACCAAATGTCCATTCTGTGTTCCTATTTCTCCTAATGTTTTACTTTCCTTCTTCTAACAGTTGTTTTTGAATGAAGGTTCAAATAAGGGCCATACATCACAAGTGGCCCATATGTTTTCCAAGTCTCTTTTCATTATAGTTCCCCCTCCATCTCTCTCTTTTTGCCTTAGGTCACCTAACTAGCTCTTTATGGCAGAGTTTATTTATTTTTTGTCACAAAGAGATTTCTTTGTTCTAAAAAAAGACTTGAGAAGCTTCATTTAAAAATAAAAAAAGGTTAATGATTGCAGGACAGTAGTTTTTCAACAGCAGGTTTTCTGCTCAGGTATGTGCAAAGTAAATCAGAAACATGCACAAGTACCCCAGAAAAATACTTATGCCCAAAGTTTCTTGGTGGCCAGAAATGGGAGACTGAGGTAAATTTGAGCCTCTCTGTGATTACTGGGATCATTCATTTTTGTTAGTCTCATTAAAGAGCAAAAAAAGAAATTTAAAAAATTCAGAAGACGTTTCTAGGCTTCAAAGATCTCAGACGTACAATATTTTGATCTTTTCAGGGTAGATGAATCAGAAACATACAGAGTGCACTGTCCTTAACAGACGCCAGAGTACAATCCCTTGGCAAAACACACCTGGGGAAGTCCTGAACCCGCCGAGCTTGGAAAATAATTTGACAAATTCAGTGAACTCCAAATGCCCTGGATTCAGTCAGTTCCTTCTGCTCTAAGGAGCTGGATTCAGAAAATGCATTAAGTTTCTTCACACTTCTCTCATCACATCGACACAAAACAATGTCAAAGACTGATATTCAAGGTGAACCACAGCCTCTGCCCTTGGAGTGTTACTGGAGAGGCAGTGGAGTCCTTTTTCAGAGCAGCCCACACAAGGACATACCCATCCACCACACTCCCTGGGAAAAATGACTTCAAGAAGCAGGCCTTGTCCAAGGGTCAGTCCCTTCTATGTTATCACCTTTGTCTGCCCCGCCCTCAGAAATACTCATAATTCCTACCAGACATAAGTCTGGCCACTCAAAATCAGACTCAGGAGACATTTTCTGATGCTCCCAGCATTTGGAGTCAAGATGTTCTGAGGGTTTTGCTGTGGATGTAAGCTATTTGTTCATTTTTCATTCCTGGGGTAAGGTACAATTCTGCCTTGTGAAGGGGCCAAAACTGTTTCTTATAATAAATTTATATTTCATAATTTCAGGAATCAGTAAGGATTTCACTAATGAACAAGCCAAGATGTTTTCTTGAAGAGTTTAGTTACAAAATGAAGACTACAGGAAATCACTATGCATTATCCTACTTCAAATTAAACTTCAGAAGATTCTGTACTAATATGCTTACAAACAGGAAAATCAACTTATCGACAGCTTAGCAACATTTATTGCAGAGTTCTTGTTACTCAGTCTGCAAAACTGGCTTTGAAAATACGTTGTGTACTCACAGGTTGGGATTATCATGGTGAAAAGAAAAGATCCATTGACACATAATTTGCATTTGTGATTTTCTAAACCCATGTGGATAATTCTTTACTGACAGCAGATACTCCCATGCAAACCTCCATATACACTGGGCTTAACTCTGATCCTAACTTCACAAATTAGAAGTTCATCAAGGTTTCTTTTTCCCCTCCAAGGGCCTTTCAGAACTGAGCTCTGGAGATTGAGCTCCCTTCCCCATTCAGAAGTCAACTCTTCCAAGGCCACGGTGAGTCTCCCCACTCAACTCCAATATCATAGCTTTCCAAGGGTCACTGATGTTCTTAGAGTAATACTCAGCACCAGTTGGTTCTCTGGGTTCCAAGTGCCTCTCCTGGGACATGAAAAGAGCATGTCCAGGTCCCACTCTTCACACCTCACGTAAATCAATACTGCTTCTTGCCCAGCCCACAGGAAAGAGGTTAGTCAGGACAACAGTTACCAGCTTGGTTGTCAGCATCTGTACTGATGCAATTAGCCTGATAATTACCAGATCTTTATTTGTATCCAAAACACACAGACTTAACCTGTGTCACAGTCATTGGTATACTGTAAACAGGCTATTATCTGGCATGATTAGCAGACAGTATACTTATTAATAGAATTACTTGATTTACAATACTGCTTTTCTTCTGGCCCTTGAACAGCTTCTTAATTGGTCTTTACCTCTAGCTTCACTTTCTCTAATCCACTTTTAACAATGCTGCCAGAAGGTTGTCTAAAAGGCCAATATAATTGTATTAATTTCCAACTTAAAACCTTTGATGGCTTCTTGTCATTTAGATTAAAAAAAAAAAAAAA